>NC_134826.1:60044687-60347740 GCF_004210375.1 Tachypleus tridentatus | reverse complement strand
CCCATTGTGTAGCTTCATGACCCCAGTTGAAAAGCGGTATGTCTGCAGACTTATATCACAAGAAACCGGGTTTTGATACCCGCGGTGGGTAGAGCGCAGAGAGCCCTTTGTGTAGCTTTGTGCTTAGTAAGAAACAAGCTATTTCAAACTGAAATCAAAAAGGAAAAGAGAGAGAAGGTGGGATAGAAGGGACTTGTGAGTCAATATAGACATGCATTCATTGTTCGATTTATTAGTCCTGCCCAACCTACGCACTGTATAAATAAAGAACAAATTATGCGTACCCTACAATACCGCATTTAATAACTGTTGGACAAAACTTTTCTCACCCCATGATACAACAATCCTTTGTCTTAAAATGTTTAAACTAAGTCGAAGAGCATAACAGTGACCATAGTCACAATTTTTTGGCCAACGCAGTCACTGAGTGGCTAAAAAAAGGAAATTTACATCACATTTGTAATTGAAATTCTGTACGAATATTGACGAATCAGCCCATTCTTGTTGAGTAACAAGATATAACCGAACAAGTAACCATTTGGAATGTTCCTCAGTGAATACAACAGATACCCCAATGAAGCTTTTCTCTAAAGCAAACAAACCATACACCTTTTGGAATGTTCCCCGGTGGATAGTCATATGTGGAATTACTCTAAAATAAAGAAACAAGATACCAACAGTTGGCGGTGGTTGTTGAGGACTAGTTACCTTCCCTCTAGTCTTACACTGCTAAATTTAAGACGGCTAGCGCAGATAGTCTTCATGTAGCTTTGCACGAAATTCAAGAAACAAACAAACACTATACAGACTTGATTAATTAAGAAATCATCAAACGGTTAATGAATCTTAGTTTATCCCAGGAACGTTGTCAGCACTGTAAGGAGAAAGGTAAAAAAAAAAAAAACAGGGACGTTGTCAGCACTGTAGGGAGAAGAGTTAAAAAAAAAACAGGGACGTCGTCAGCACTGAAGGGAGAAAGGTAAAAAATATATATATAGACGTTTTTTTCCATAAAAAGCATTTAAGCGATTTATTTGTTGAAGAACAAGTGCCACTGAGAAGAAAAAAAAATGAAACTTGTAGAATATTCGGTTAGTCATTCGAACCCCGAACCCACATTGCTACACTCCTGAATCCTTATCGTGTATTATATCTCATTGACTCGTTCATTTAATAAGTACGACCTTATCAAACATTTTTATCAGTGTCAGTTTTTTCCTGCCATGAACAATATCCCAAAGTTTTTATCCTTGACACTTAAATAAAAAGGTATAGTTAGGCTAATTGTTTGTGTGTTTCATTTCAAGAGAAAAGTACAGGGTGTTCGAAAAGTCACTGTGCACTTATATATTTATTAACAGACATGTTTCAATATAAAATACAGGAGGTAAATATGAATGACAATTACAAACAATGTTGAAAGTGACCCCCGTTGGCATCAATACAGGTTTGGATCCTTCTTATTTTGTTTCTAAACACCACTATCAGTTGCTGGTTTGAAATAGACTGAATAAAATATGATTATAAAACTGCACAGTGTCTTTCCGAACACCCTGTACAAAGAATCTCATTGTTTGTTGTCAAGCACAAAACTGCACAATGGGCTACTTGTTCTATGCCCACCAAGGGTTTTAAAAACTAGTTTTTAACGTTATAAGCCTTCAGAGTTAATGCTGAGTCACTTTGATCCTTCCTTATGGACTGTAAAATGTTACATGTGGAACTGCTTAAGATTTTGGTAACTGAACTACCACTAAATTAGTTCCTTCGCTAGTACAGCGGTAAGTCTACAGATTTACAACGCTAAAATCAGGGGTTCGATTTCCCTCGGTGGACTCAGCAGATAGCCCGATGTAGCTTTGCTATAAGAAAGCACGCACACACCACTAATTTAATGAAGCAAAATTACATGTAAGCGAGAATTCAAGTTGTAGAAATAAAAAGTAAAGCAAAAAGGGATAGTTAGCGCACCAATTTTTTTACATTCACAACGATAGCAACTTATGATTTGTCGCTACATTAAAGCTCCTGTTCACGAGAATAGACACACGCAAACATCTAGTTTCAACAAGAAAGTGAGAACGCGAGAAGTACCCACAATTTTATCGTCAAAAGCACAATAGAATGTTTTAGGTGTTAGATATTTACTCACTTTGAGCGTATGCGTTTAACCTCAGATAATTTCATGTTTCAACGTGAAACTTAGAATGGATGTGTACAAGATATCTTACATGTGTGATCATTTCCATTATCTTCTACGTTTCAAATGAGAGTTGGGAATAGGGATTCACTTCCTTGGTGAACAAAAGATCTTGCATGTAACATCACATTCATTAAATGATCTTTTACATATTAAAGGAAAGTTTGATATATAAATTCGTCTTTAGGATATACCAGAAATCTTACATGTGATCACATCTATTAGCGATATCGTAAACTTCGTAATGCTCAGACTATTACTGTTTAGACTGATCTGAAAATTATAAAGTGTTGACACCCGCCCATCATCCAACTGTAGTCCTTTTTTGACACCCAAGAAGACAGATTTTTATCCAAATATAGTCATTTTTTGACTTCTGGGAATATAAGCTTCTTTTAAATGCAGTCTTTTTTTTTTATACCTGAGAAGATAGATTTTCCTCCAAAACAATCCGTTTTTGACAACTGACAAAATACGTTTGCATCCAAATGTGGTCCTTTTTTTATAGTCTTGCATTGATTATAGTTCAAAGTTGATTTTTAAGATCTAATAGTTTGTCTGTTTGTTTTTTAATATTACGGAAAACTACACGAGAGCTATCTGCACGAGCCGTCCCTAATTTTGCAGTGTAAGGTTAGAGGGAACGAAACTAGTTATCACCACCAACCGCCACCTCTTGGACTACTCTTTTACCAACGAATAGTTAGATTGACTGTCAAATTATGTCCTCATGACTGAAGAACGAGCATGTTTGGTGTAACAAGGATTGAAGCCCACAAACCTCAGATTAAAAATCAAGCGCCTTAACCACCTGGCCGAGATCTAATAGAAAGTAGCATAGAGATGGAGATCACATTTAATTATATTTTATTCAGTTCTCTGTTATAAGAATATATAACATAGGAATGTACGTTTGTACTTTCAGTAACACATATATTAATAGGTGAAACGTAACTGTATGCACGATACGACTTTTTTAAAAAAAAGTAAGGTACATTGCTATTAGGACAACATTGGATAAGATATCAAGGTGATTATTCTCAGGATTTCCAAAACCAGCCATTGCCTATATAGGGTATGAGTCAGGACTGTTCAACCTGAAAGCTAGCCAATCAGCGATGAGGAAGGATGCATATTACGTATCCCAGAATTCAATGAAAAGCTCGAGCGTCTTTGGAAATGCCACAGCATTAAACAGGAGATAAGGTTATGTTTAGTATACTGAAGATATTAAAGTTTAGATGTTTTAACAGTATCAGTTATACAAAGACGTTCTGAAAGAAAATTAATTCTATTCTGATATTAATCTGTACTGTATTTTTGTTGTGATATTTAAGGATTTGTGATTGGTAGTCAAATGGTGGAAGCAAGTCAAAGCATAAACATTACATTCACACCAAGTGACTGGAGTGACTGCGTATGACAGAGACCAATCGTCTAACAATAAGATCTAGTTTTTTGGACAAAATATTTGATGATTTACCAGCTCGTAATACTAAACAAGGACCCGACATAACCCGGTGGTTAAGGTACTCGATTTGTAATCCGAGGGTCGCGGTTCGAATCCCTGTCACACCAAACATGCTCGCCCTCTCAGCCGTGAGGGCGTTATAATGTGACGACCAATCCCACTATTCGTTGGTAAAAGAGTAGCCCAAGAGTTGGCGGTGAGTGGTGATGACTAGTTGTCTTCCCTCTTCTCTTACACTGCTAAATTAGGGACGGCTACCGCAGAGACCCCTCTTGTGGCTTTGCGTGAATTTCAAAAACAAACAAACAAATAATATTAAACAATACATTAAAACAGTGAAACTAGTTTTTAATATTTTATGATTTTATTACTTTAAATGAATGAAAATTCATTTTTTTAAATATATGATGACTTGGACCAGTTAGTAATATTACAGAAAGCATTGAAACAATGGTGAAACTTTTAGATTTTAGAGTACAACATATTAGTCTTAAATTTGGTTTTATCGGAGGTTTTTGAACAAATCCTGCAAGTTATGAAGCTTTTCGTGATTTTGATTTCTAGAACAGGACTTGGAATGTTTTCAATGTTTTCTAAGGCTGTGTGCATGAGCGCTAAATCTCATCGGCTAATGTAGGACAAAGGTTATCAAGAAGTCTGAATGTCACTGGCCCTAAAGCTGAAATTCGAATCAAGCAGATTCATTCAGCTAAGTCATCTGATTACTTACTGGTCTGTCCTCCCATCCTCATACTGATAGGACAGTTTTACGAGAGGTAACATCAAAAAGTTAAATATCACTTTACGGTATCTTCCAGGATTGTGCTTGATTGATACGAACAAGAAACAGAAAATCGAACACTTTGAGTCTGTATCCAGCTGTTATTAGTAACTTTTTTAAAAGCAAGCTGATTGTTAAACAGATCATAACTAACAATTAACTATAAGGTCAATACTATTTCATTTTAATTTGTTATTTATCATAAAATATTTTGCGTAACTAGATTAAAATATACATTTAGGGATGTCCTAAATATCCTAGGTTGGCCGAACCTCTTGAGATATTGTTGGAATTACAGCGAGGATACCATCAGATGAAGCAATACGTTCTAATCTTTATAAGTAGAAACGTAAAAAATGTATATTTAATTAGTTATACATATGGTCAGGTTGATTTTGAGCTTAGCTCTAAGTACAAAGCTTACTCTGATCCGAAATTGTTATTATTTAGTAAATATTATAGCTAGTTTAATATATCACTCTAACTAGGAGCATTCTTGTTAAGAAACTAATATAGCTAGTTCAATATATCACTGTACCAATGAGCATGCTTGTTTGGTAACTAATATAGCTATTTTAATGTATCACTCTAACTAGGGACATGCTTATCTAATAACTAATATAGCTATTTTAATATATCACTCTAACTAGGGACATGCTTATCTAATAACTAATATAGATAGTTTAATATGTACCGCTCTAACGAAAAACATACAACATAATAATGCAAAACTTATAACAATTAAAAAGTAAAAACTCATCGGCTAGATAACTTAGTTATTACTGATGTTTTTAGCCACACACCCAGTAATAGTTTTGATACATTGTACAGTAAAAAGCCACTAATAAACAATTACGTTTGAAATTGAAGTTTTGCTCAATATGTTTTTCCACTTTTCTTAGTTTCATGGCGTTTTTTGTTTTTTCTTGCATACATATTAAACATGTAGCCGTTATTTGTAAGTTATTCTTCTCAGCACCTCTCGTACTGACGTTTTATAGTCCATTGAAATCCAATCCAGCAAACATTTTGTTTCATGAGGTTTCCTAACACGACGTTACAAAACAAAAAATCAAATTTTGTTTCAATTGCATGTTAGGAACTAATATATCATGTTATAACCTATTTTTGGTTGTTCTGAGAAAATAATTACAGCAAGCATTATTTAGCTGTACATCACGATTTACAATGAAAAATGTGTAGTAAAAACTGGAACAAACAAAAAGATAAGATTGTAGTTTGATGGAGTTGCAAGATGGGCTTTTTTGACAGTTTTGTCTGTGTTTAAATGCTATTTTGAGATTAACACCAATATGTATGTAACTGAGCCTTTTTCTGACATTCTTCGTTTGTTTGTTTTTTAGTTCACAATTATTGTGGACATTTACAGAAGGTCTGTCTGCTTTTATTCGTGTTAATTATGAACCATAGTGCTGCAGCCAGCTGGTCGACAGCAAACACCGCCATTGTTTAGGTTATTCTGGTTCCAAAGTGTGGATCACGCTTTTACGACAGTGAGTCATGAATCATCCAATTATCAGTCCATTTACGTTAATCACTGGATATGACTAGCTCTATCATTTTTTCAACTCGAAATTAGGCTGTAAGATATGCTAGTTATACGACACTTTATAGCTGTCGTATATATAAATATTGACGTCAAAATATTAGTAGATGACTTAAGAGCAGTGTCCAGTTTTGTCGCTTTTTCATGAAGTCAAAAATGTGTCGTACCCTATGTCTCACATTAACTTTATGGGCGTACAATGCTGAAGTCCTGGGCTTAATTACCCGTAATAAAAAAACTCAGATAGCTCATTGTGTAGCCTTACGTTAAAACAACCTGTATCTAATAAACGCAACGCCTTGAACAGATTCTTGATTTATACTTCGCCGTTTTTGTCAATTATCTCCTCAAATACGGTAACAAAGTTTTAAACTTTCCAGTTGACTGAGCTGCGTCATCATGTTCGCAGTTGTCTTTTAAAATGGAAACAATAAATAACGATAATTACAACGATACTACGTCGTATTTTCTTTTTAATATAAATTCCACAAACCACTTCCAATCTCGACCTTCAAAAGGTTTCAACTTCAACTTGTACTTTAACTTACGTCTCCCTCTGCCACATTGGTATGTCTGCGGACTTATACTGCAAGAAACCAGGTTTTGGTACCCGTTGTAGGCAGAGCACAGAGAGCCCTTTGTACAGCTTTGTGCTTGATAACCAATGACTTAACTTATCGGATCCCAAGTGCACGTTTTTGTTAAATGATTGCATCATTTCACATCACAACAAGTGGCTCAGTCGTAACTCAAACTTTTACTTCTATTTTAACCTGTTATTTTAAAATGCACCTGCATTCAATATCCCCCAATGGCCCAGCGGTACGTCTGCGGACTCATATCACTAGAAATTGGGTTTCGATACCAGTGGTGGATAGAGCACAGATAGCTCTTTATGTAGCCTTGTGTTCAATTCCAAAACAATCGACCAAGAATTCAAAATGCGTTTTCAGATTACTAAACGATTTCAAAAATACTGAGTAAATAATCTGCTATTCAATATATTAGCAAAAACATCAAGAAAAAATAATTTTGACTTCTGTTTGGTTTCACAATACATAATTTCGAACGCTACATATAAAGTTTACATTTTGAATATCAT
Source organism: Tachypleus tridentatus (assembly GCF_004210375.1). Classification (NCBI taxonomy): domain Eukaryota; kingdom Metazoa; phylum Arthropoda; class Merostomata; order Xiphosura; family Limulidae; genus Tachypleus; species Tachypleus tridentatus. The sequence continues at coordinate 60,340,619 of NC_134826.1, read as the reverse complement.
ATTGATAAGTCAGTGATTCTATAGTTTACGGACTACTGGTGGTTCGTGGTAAGGCGGCAATATTACGGAAAGAAGCGGCTTTTTGTTTGTTTATCGTTAAGCGCAAAGCTAAGCGATGGGCTATCTGTGCTGTTCCCACCACGGGTATCGAAACTCAGTTTTAAAGTTATAAGCCTACAGACTTAGCACAGTTATTGTTTTGTTGTTTTGGAATTAAGCACAGAGCTACACAATGAGCTATCTATGCATTACTCACCATGGGTATCGAAACCCAGTTCCTAGTGATGTAAGCTCGCAGATCTGCCAACTGTGCCACTAGAGGACGACTTGCTACAGAGACACTGGAGGACAAAAGGAGCGTTATATAGATGTATAGTTCCCACTGTGGTCCAAAGAGATGATAAAAGAAATTCGAGTGGTCCGCAAAACAAAATTAAAACATACACACACACACGTATAATATATTTTGTTTATTAGTAATGTGTTTTTCCAAAGACAAAATTAAAGACGATATAATTAGTTGAAATTTGAGGGTAAAACCTAAAAACATTCTCTACGATTCTCTTATTCGTGATATAAAAACATATTATACTCACAATCATATAGAAGTGAGCATGTAACATGTTATCTAAATTTATATTAACTGACTGGGAAAGGATTGTTATGGAGTGAAAAAATTGTTTGTTTGTTATTTTTTCAAAATGTGCAGAACATACTGTGGTAATTTATTGTTTGTTTTTTTCAATTTGTAGTACATACTGTGGTAATTTATTGTGTTTTTTTCAATTTGTAGTACATACTGTGGTAATTTATTGTTTGTTGTTTTCAATTTGTAGTACATACTGTGGTAATTTATTGTTTGTTTTTTTCAATTTGTAGTACATACTGTGGTAATTTATTGTTTGTTGTTTTCAATTTGTAGTACATACTGTGGTAATTTATTGTTTGTTTTTTCAATTTGTAGTACATACTGTGGTAATTTATTGTTTGTTGTTTTTCAATTTGTAGTACATACTGTGGTAATTTATTGTTTGTTTTTTTCAATTTGTAGTACATACTGTGGTAATTTAGACATTTTGGCAATAAAGCTAAGAAAAAAAACAAACGACCTTCACTCTCCCGAAAATAACAAAAACTTTGTTTTATTTATGCCAACGTTTCGCCGTTGCTGCTTCGTCAGGAAGAGTAGTACAAGAATAGTTTCTAGTCCCAGTCACTCCTACAGATGAATGTCCAACAAGATGAAACTTCACGTTTACCCTTTAAGAACTTGTTCCATTTCTCAAGGTTGTAAGAAACACGTTTTGAATATTTATACACTGGTCCTAAGGCTATACATCCTAGAAGAATGTGTGTGGCTAAAAAAAAAATACAACTTTAAGAATCACAATAACTTAAGGCATGTAACAACCACAGGAGTATAAAGTTGTGCAGATCGAATCCTTTGGTGGAAAAAACACGCTGTTCTTGATAATTCAGTATTATCCGTGTGTGTACGTTTTTTCTTGTTGTAAAGCCACATCGGGCTACCTGTATACTATGTTCACCTAAAGGAATCGTTTGTTTGTTTTGTTTTGAATTTCGCGCAAAGCTACTCGAGGGCTATCTGCGCTAGCCGTCCCTAATTTAGCAGTGTAAGACTAGAGGGAAGGCAGCTAGTCATCACTACCCACCGCCAACTCTTGGGCTACTCTTTTACCAACGAATAGTGGAATTGACCGTCACATTATAACGCCCCCACGGCTAAAAGGGGCGAGCATGGTTTGTGCGACCGGGATTCGAACCCGCGACCCTCGGATTACGAGTAGAACGTCTTAACACGCTTGGCCATACCAGGCCCCAAGGGAATCGAACCACCGATTTTAGCATTGTAAATAAGTGGACTCATCGCTGTCCAGTATTATATATCAATATATAACAATTTTCTGAACACTTTCTGTATCTAAACTTGCATTATTATATAGGTCTACCTAGCGGCGCCCCCCAGTGGCTAAGCGGTATGTCTGCGGAATTACAACGATAAAAACCGGGTTTCGATACCCGTGGTGGGCAGAGCACAGATAGCCCATTGTGTAGCTTTGTGCTTAATTCAAAAGAACAACAACAACTACCTAGCGGAATAGTTCTCCTAAGATAAGTACAGTAAGTTCATAGATTGTGTGTGTGAAAACAGAAAGTTCCGATTATCATTAGTAGAATACTGATGAGAGGAATAACAAATTTTCATCACTATTGTTACAAAAAGATTTTAGGTTTAGGAAAGATACTATTACATTCAACACTTGTATTTGTAACGCAGGAAATAGACGATGCTGCCCGCTTTAAAAGAAAGCTGCTGTTTGTTTGTTTGTTGAATTCCGCGCAAATTTGCTCGAGCGCAATATGTGCAACAACTAGTCATCTTTTTATTTGAGTTTCATAGGTAGTAATGTTTTTACAGAAGTGACTGGACCGACTTCTTGTGTTCGGACAATTTAACTGATTTCACTTGCAGAACTAAATTTTTATTATTAATTTGGATTCTCCAATCGTTTCGGTTGTACCTCGCTACTTCCACCATTAGAGCCGGCGATGACTTAGTGCACTTAACGTGTCCATACGGTGGATCTGAGGGGATCATGGTTCGAGCTCCGTTGCCGAAAAAAAAAGTAAAAGTAACCTGAATAAAACTGAAATAAACCTTTCAACTACTACTGTTTTAATTGTATTACAGCCGGCGTGATGAGTTCTGGCATTAAGTGAAAGGCTTTGTTGTCACTGGATTTAGCAGGTACAGTGTATTGATATTTTTATTCGGTTCAGTCATAAGTTCCTAGAATATGCTAGTTTTAATGTGTAACATATTTTGACATGAGACTATAGAGGTGACCAATTATGGTGCGTGTTAGCGCCAATCACCCACAATTAGCTGGTTCAATTACTGTAATATTTGGTATGGTAACTGTCCAACGAGTGTACACTGGATAGGGGCTGAGATGGCGCACTTGCCGCTTTTGGATTTCATCACCCAGAGTTGTCTGATTCAATTGACTTAATTTTTTCTAATGTAGCTAGAAACTGTTACAGACAATTGCCTTTGAATTTAGAGTCACGAATATCTAATCAGTTAAATGCGTAAAACTACCTTCTATATAGCATGTTGTGTAAGCAACACCTTATGAAGCTATTAGGGATTTAATAACAAAAGAAAAAATGGAATATCATTTTTATACAACACTTGTTTCCATAACGGGTGGGCCCGGCATGTCCAGGTGAGTTAAGGCGTTCAACTCGTAATCCGATGGTCGCGGGTTCGAATCTCGGTCGCACCAAACATGCTTGCCCTATCAGCCGTGAGGACGTTATAATGTGATGGTAAATCCTATTATTCGCTGGTAAAAGAGTAGCCCAAGAGTTGACAGTGCGTGGTGATAAGTAGCTGCCTTCCCTCTAGTCTTACACTGCTAAATTAGGGACAGCTAGCGCAGATAGCCCTCAAGTAGCTTTGTGCGAAATTCAAAACAAACAAACAAACAAACCATAACGGATACTCTCAGCTAGTAATGCATAAACTATAAACTTTATAATAATACTTCTTGAAAACTATATAAATTCCAGTTACGTAATTGGGTTGTATTGGACACATTTTCCTCCTGGAAATTATGTCTACGACATAAGAACTTTTAACATTTAATAATCAATATTCTTTACGAAATATGCAAGTTACATATTTCAATTTATTTCACTGTCTCTACTTTAAAATTAAACGAAATTTTTTAAAAATATTTTTAGAAAAATTTAAATAAGTTAACAAAGAACCATAATGAATTATTGTAGTGTTTACATACCTCTCTCCAAATATCGTGTAAATTGCTAATACTTCATTTCTGTATTGAAGAAAAACATAATCTATAATCAGCTGGGAAGTATGAAAATTGAAAGATTTAAGGTTCAAGCCACGATATATCGTTGAAAACGTTTCGCACTTTCAACTGTAGGACATTCGATCTCTCTCCTTTATGTGTGTGTGTGTTTGTTAAAATTAGCCACATAAGCGACGGGTCAACTGTCTATGACCTGGCCGTCTTAACTCACGTATCAGTACAGATAGCTCCTTGTGTATTTTTGTGCTTAATTCTAAACAAACAAACAAACAAAAAAACTCACGCATCGCTAAAGATGTTGCTTCATGTTGAAAATAACAATACTTTTCTACTTTACTTCGATTGCAACATTTTTAATTAACATAAAAAACTTATACGGAAGATATCTACATCTGTACATGTGCGTATCGATAAGAATGACGTACATTTGGTACTATAATTAAATACTTCAAGTGATTTGCAGTAAACAATTTACACCAACCACTTCAACTACTTTAACTTCATATTCATATATGTGTGTTTTGTTTTATAGCAGGCACATCGGGCTATCTGCCTGCTGTATCCACGGAGGGGAATCGAACGCCTAATTTTAGTGTTGCAAATCCGTAGACTTACCACTTTCCTTGTGGGGAATTTAACTGTATATAAAAGGAAGTAGATCGTAGGAAAATTATTAATAGGTGTGAAATATTTACTTAAAATAGCGATAAGCTTGAAGGTTTTAACGTTCAAAATCAAGGTTTGATGCCCGTTGTAGGCACAGTAGAGATAGCTCATTGCGCTATAACAAACACAAATGTTTTTTTAAAATACTATATCAGGGATATGTATGGCGCTGCCAACCAGAGGCTGTTTAGAATCAAATTCTGATTGGAGTAATTATTAGTAAAACAAAATAATACCAAATGTCACCACAAATAATCGCTGTAACTAATCTGTGACGTCGACGCTTCTTTATGTACCCCTTAAGTGATAGTACTGACGCCTTTAGGCGTGAATCATTTTCATAATTGACAACATAATAGTGTGTTCCGGAAGAGGATGCTTTAGTTTAAGGTTCCTACGGAGAATTAGACCTTCAGTTATAAGTACCTCCAGAACTTCAGATTGTCCTGTTTTATAGGTCTTGCAGTGAAGTGAAAAGCCACGTTATCTATAGTTTACATTGCCATATTGGACGTCACATTTTTACAATCGTTTTATCAAGAAACTGGTGAAGCGAAGAATTTCGGATCGTATATTTTGCTAAAAGTGATGTTTACTCTGTTTTTACTTATGTGGATTGTCAGAAGGAAATATATGACTTACAATATGCCAGTGTTGAATGGAATAGAAAGTTTTGTGGCGTTATGTGCGAAACCTGTGCGTAAAATATAAAGTTCCGCTTGCTTCAATGTTTCTTGTAGAACGTAATTTACAAAAAAAGTCCTAATTAGTGCCTAGAATCAGATGAGCGTCTTTGTAATAAATTTTATTCTTTTTTTATTTGGCACCATTTAATTATTTATTCGCAGACAGAAAAAGTTTTAAGTCCTTGATTCTTGGAAATATGTCAAAAATACACATATATCAAGAAATAAAATGAACCTTAAATTTAAAAAGTCAATCTTAAGGTTCAAGTCACTGTTAGTACCACTGTTGAAAAGACGGATTAGGGTAAAAGAAAGTGTATTATATAACACAGTTTCGTTAAATAAAATTATGGGATAGATCTAAGAGGTAAACGTATTTTAAAACTGACCAATTGATGAACTTGAGAGAAAACAATAGGTCAAGAAACTTATCACAACTCTTGGATGGATGGATCGTGGGATGTGACAGTTACTCTTAGATTGTGAAGCACGATTTTTGCGGTAACTTAGTTCAAGCCAGTACTTTGGGTTGGAAAAGGACTAAAATGTTATTTGTTAATAACAAATTAATGTTAAATGTTACATTCAATCCCACTATTTATTAGTAAAAGAGTAGCCCAAAAGTTGGCGGTGGATGGTAATGACTAGCTGCCTTCCCTCTAGTCTCACATTTCTAAATTAGGGACGACTAGCTCAGACAGCCCTCGTGAAACTTTGCGCGAAATTCAAAAACAAACAAACAAACAAACCTTTCTCTTTGATTACAGAATTTGTGTTCTAGAATGTTATAAAATGAGGCGTTGAATGTGATTAGCAAGTAGATCACAAAATGTGCCACACTTATTCTTGCAAAAAAACTCAGAACAGTAAATTAGATATTCTACAAGACTTGCCATACTTTTGATATAGAATCACAACCAGTGAAGATGGCTTAAAGACTTTAGAAAGAAAGTGTCAACATTCAACGTTCAAAACAAGGCACGATAGAGGAATGCTTTAACCCCATCATCATGACAATCGGAAGTCGGAGTAGTTCAAGAGAATGGTCTTCTAGTTTATTATTCTGTTTCAGTTATTAGTGATGCTAAGCAACAAAAGGTGTATTGTTTGACATTTTTTTTCAATCGTACAACATAAACTGTGGTGAAACGTTTTCATTAAAACACAAACACTTATTTAGGACGCTCAATTCACAAACTGAGAGTCGCGGATTCGAATCCAGTTCCTCTAAGTATACTCGCTCTTTCACCTGTGGGATCATTGTAATTTGACGTTTAGTCCTATTATTCGTTGGTAATAGAGTAGTCCAAGAGCTGGAGATGTGTGGTACTGAAGAGCTGCCTCCTTTAGTCTTTCACTGCTAAGTTATGAAATACTAAACATACTTACAAATGTGTATTAAAATCAACCTATGTACCATCATAGAAAGCCAGTAATGATAAGGAATACATAAATTAAATAATCGTTGTAATAAAAAGATTTTGAAACAATCTACAAGGTTAGGTTACGCGATAGCAGTTTTACAGCTGGTTCAAGTAAAGGTACCTGTAGAAGATACATTTTTGATGAAACACTGAAAGGCACGAAGGCTTCAGTTTCTTCTTTGGATTAGATTCTAGTCCTTTGTCAAAACACAATTCTTACATCGATTAAGTTCCAGCCTCTTATTTGAAATAGACCAAAGTATTTATGTGGATTAGGTTCCAGTATCTTGTTAGGTTTTGGATTCCAGGTTTTCTCAAGGATTAGACTCCATTTTCTTAAATGAATTAGATCTCAGTTTCTAATTTCGGAAGAGATGCTAGTCTCTTGTTGTAAATTAGGTTTCAGTTGATATTATTTGTTTGTTTGTTGAAGTTCGTGAAAAGATGCTCGAAGACCAGTTGCCCTAACCGTTCCTAATTTCGAAATGATAGACTAAATTTAAGATAACTACTCAACACTACCGGCCGCTATCTTTTAAGCTACTCTAATAGAATTGTTTGGCTTGACTGTCACTCTTATAATGCAATCACGGCCTCAAATTGGGTAGATCACTGTGTATATATATATATATATATGTAGCAGGTGTCATGAGATTCGAACCTCGTAACCTCAGACTCACATTTAGCATTTCAGCCCCAATTACAGTAGAAAGGCACTAATTGGTAGCCCAGTAAACAGTTCTTCCTTTTAACTTTGTTTTATTTTGCTAAACTATTCAGTATTAACATTATCTCTACGTATATATATATGCACACCTATACGGATAACTTTGTGTACATGTACATAGTGCCAATTTTATGCAGATGAATACCTTACCGCATATACAGACTTGTTTAGAATATGAAAATTTATAGTTATATTAAATTTAATAGATGGTGGTTGGGAGTTATACTAGTTAGTTTAGATAACTGGTTGGGACCCTTCATAGTAGTATAATTCGTTTACTGGGCGGTAGCCCAGTGGTGTCTATAATTAGTGCCTTCCTACCACAACTGGAGTTGGAATGCAAACTTCAAGAGTTAATTTTATTTAACTTACTTCCCCTTATCCTATTTTTATATATGTTTTTTTTTCTTAATTTCTTCTTCTTTACTTTGGAGAGCCGTCACCTTCCCACAACTGTCTGCACCCATTCTCCTAATTTCTATTCCTGTCATTTTAATTTCTATTGGTATTACTTCATTTTACCTCACTTTATTTTATTTCTTTGTGTGAGACTGGCGAATGGAGGTTAAGATTGATAGACGGTGTATCCCCATCGCAACATGGGTCCTACTACCGCAGTTACCTCCAAAACCTAGAGTACATTTTATATCCCACATACACTAGGACACTTTCATTTGATGCGGCGCTTTTTTTTTTTTGCTTGTTTTTATTTATAACAAACTAAGATTGTTTGTTTGTTTCTCTTATAGCAAAGCCTCAATGGTCTACCTGCTATTTTCATTCGGAGGGAACAAACTAACATTAGTCAGAGGTTTGAATTTGCTGTTTTCTAACGCAGTTCTTCCTTTTAACTTTGTTTTATTTTACTAAACTATTCAGTATTAACAATATCTCTAAGTATATATATATATGCACACCTATACTGATAGCTTTTTGTATATGTACATTTTGTCTTTCTTAATTAAAACAACAAATGTAAGTGGTTCTGTTCATCCCTTGTCAGGTGAGATACGTCCCTCGATGTAAATGTGTGTGTTCTTTTATAGCAAAGATACATCGGGCTATCTGCTAAGTCCACTGAGGGAAATCGAACCTCTAATTTGAGCGTTGTAAATCCGTAGACCGATGTAAAATTAAACAAAAAAAGTATTTTCAGTTATCTTACCAAAACGAATGGGCACATCCATTTGGACATAAATAAATTAAATAAAACATTTTATTCGTGAATATTCAAACATATATTCGTATAAAAATAGAAACATGTTTTGCTAACTAAACCTTTGAGCACAAGTATAAATATTTTTACAATCTGTTTTCATTAAAATAGTCGTCGTTTTTACAGATTGCGCTGTCAAACTTTATATTATAAAATAACTGCATACGGCGAGACAACAAAGGGCAAATGTGCAGATGTTGAAGTCTTGCGTGTTAAGAATAACGTGATTTTTGACCTCGTTTTATTCCAAGATTTTCGACAGCCTTAAGAAATACGTGAGTCTGGTTGTGTTGAACAATAAAGAGTTGAACAGAAGGCTGTTTTTGACACGTGTAGATCTACAGTGAAATTTATTTATTACACAATCTTATCTTGTACAAACCGCACTTGAAATCTTCCGCGATTTGTGTCGTTTCATACTGCAGGCAAATGAGTCTAATGTATTGAATTAAAACCTCAACTTTCTCGAAGGGAAAAAGTTAAAAAATAGGCTAATAATTTATACTAACTGTTCACTGGCTTACTGCAGAAGACTAAGAATTTCTTGTCTTTTTCTACCTATAACTATTTTTTGGAAGCCAGTATTTCGTTGACCTTTGTATCCTGAATATTTTTCTCTTTATGATATGGAAGCCCATGTAACAATCTAGGTTTTTACATCAGTAACGAATGCAACAAATGCTATAACTTAACCCAAGCTAGAATAATCATGACACTGCGAAGATACATAGAGGACAGTAGGATCGTATCTGTACACGGATATACACTTCTTATTATACCTTTATATTATCATTTTTCAGGTTCAAATATTTTTATAATTGTACATTTGTATAATGCATTCATGATACTTGTTTATATTATTATATTTCTTACTATAAACAATTTTTAAACTACTAATCGGACAAGAACTCGAAGGGTGAAGCACGATTTTTGTTATTATTATTTTAGAGTTGTTGACTAGGGCTAGGGTAACCAGTCAGAAAACACATGGGTTAAGCAGCCAGGCCATAGATCCGTATGTTGAAGGACTGAACTCCCCTTAATAAGAATGGCGACTTGAGCAGGGACAACCAGTCAGGACGTACTGTCTATTTTGCGTTTATTTTTATTCGAATAGCGTAATTCAGTTCAACACTGTGAGACTGGCATTTTGGATCTTTTGATCAAAACCCTGCAGGGTAAAGACTAAAACATACCTGTCTCTGAATGGTGCTTTGTTATGAGCCTTATATATACCAAACAAAAGTAATTTCCAGTAATACAAACACTGAAACATGCGTGTTTTAATATTCTTCAGTTATATACATAAAACAGTTACCTATTATTTGTTTCATCAATGATGTATATCATTTTTCTTTATGGTTAATTTAATTAATACTATTGGCTAATTTTTTAAAATGTTTAGAATTATTTTTTTACAGTAATGAAAAATTTTTTATGTTGTTTGAATTTAAGAACTTAGGACTAAGTAAATATCTTAAGCTGGTCGAAAGTCGGAATACATTAGTGGGATTATGGCGAAAATATCGTCAACAGCTATGGTTTAATCATTATAAATTTAAGCTTTATCGTCTATTGATTTATGTCGTTCAAAAGTTCTAGTCAATTTATTATCTGTATAATTGGCTTTATTAATTTACAAATTACATTTAGTTCTGTTTGATAACGTTACTTTTGATTGAATGTTCTTACTATACCAGGAGTTAGCAAGTCTAATAATCCATTCCATCATTTATACTATATGGCCATTTTAGAATTTACCACTATCCCAAATTATTCAGTTTTGAAGGTCATAATTGGAAGAAACAAATTTACAACACCATTTTTACAGGCTTCATTTTGTACTTAAATATCAGACGAATAGTGTGATTGAACATTGGGATAGAATTAACTAACAACTGCATTGTTTCGGAATGGTTTGTCAAAAAGTGGCCACCAGTACGTCTGTGGTGTTTCTTCTTGAATGGGATAAATCTGGATGTAGGAACCGTCCAGCATTAATTACCGCCTTGAACACGAAGGCCTAACTGAAAGACGGTCTGCTGAGAAAGTAATGAAACCGTTTAGTGTCACTGACACTTTCTTCTGTTTTACAGTTTGAATGATAGAGCACCCTTTGTGATTATTATTATTGTATTGTTATAAATTATATAGCTATACACTACTATTTATATTATACCTCACTGTATTCGTCCTAAATCTTATCATCTCTAATCAAACTCTTCTTTAAAAAATAATACACTCAAAACTCCTGTAATAGGGTTTCGTGCTTGAATGTTAAAAGCATGTTTACTCGTCTATTAATTCTTAAGTTTTTTTATCGTTTACAGGTGCAGATATTAAAAATAGGCCATCAAAACTTTAATAATAACTAACTATCAAGTAAAAACTAAGCAGGAATTCTCTTGTTTTTATACGGAACTTTGTTGCAACCGTTTTCTCAACAGTGTTTGTTTAGGCTGTATTTTTAACACAAAACCTTTTTTAATCTATGTTATTTGACCACTGTGAATGATTGTTAAAGCGTCTACATTTATCGTTACTAAGGTGACTTTTTAATGTTTAATAACAACTAAATAATTATGAACTTTCGAGACAATAGTAACATAGAACTGGTTCTTAACGTGTTTGCATTGGCATCTGTCTATTAATCATACAATTAAATAAAGTTTAAGACTACATTTTGAAAAGAAACAATACATACATATGAAATAAATTCTAGCAAAGATAAAAATACTTTTTAAAACAAGACATTAAATAAGTAAAACAAAAACATATATGTTGGTTTTGACTCAATGATGATTAATTCATCACATGATCTGGATCACCAACGTACTGAGGCCCGGCATGGCCAGGTGGTTAAGACACTCGACCTGTAATCCGAGGGTCGCGTATTCGAATCCCCGTCACACCAAACATGCTCATCTTTTCAGCCGTGGAGTGCTTTATAAAGGGACGGTCAATCCCACTATTCCTTGGTAAAAAAGTAGTCCAAGAGTTAGCGGTGGGTAGTGACGACTAGCTGCCTTCCCTCTAAACTTACACTGATAAATTAGAAACGGCTAGCACAGATAACCCTCGTGTAGCTTTGCGTGAAATTCAAACCAAACGAAACTATCAATGTCCATTGTTGTCATTAAACTATCCCTGCAAGAGTCTGCTAGATTTTTTTTCTTATGCTCTACACAGCAAAAGAAGCTATAATAATTTGCGTAATAGTTCATGAAAAGGTATAATAATGTCCAGATAACGTTCGGTTTTGTTGTTACAAATAATTACACTAACTTGAGTGACAGTTTGTAATGATTGGTTTTGTGGTTTTTATGAGGGGTCGTCCGTAATTTTGTCGTTTTCAAAAGTGTACAAAACGTACACTAGGTGCAGTGAGAGTCAAGGCTCTCAGTACATTTTAGGTGAAATAAAGTTCAATACTTTTACCTTTAATATTTTTCAATTCTGTTCCACTGAATTTCAAGGTTTATTATAAAAGCAGGCAACCACAGACTTCACTAAGCAAAAACCAGGCACCAAAGTGTTATATGACATGAACTAGAGAAAGGCAGATCGAAAAATTGTGTTTATAAACTGTCACAGTTTAAAAATTAACACACTAACAATTTGTTCATTTCTGAAATTTCATGCAAGGTTACACGAGAACTAACTGCGCTAACCGTCCCTAATTTAGCAATGTAATACTAGAGGGAAGGCAGCTAGTGACCACCACCCACCTTCAACTTTTGGGCTACTCTTTTACCAACGAATAGTGGGATTGACCGTCGCATTATAACGCCCCCACGGCTGAAAGGGCAAGTATGTTTGATATGATGGTGATCCGAGCCCGTGACTCTCAGATTACGAGTCGAGTGCCCTAACCACCTGGCCATGCCGGACCCACACTGACATATAAAATTTTCATGTCAGGTACAAAGATCTTTCTTTTATTTTTCTGACCATTATTTTAGTTATATACTTTGATTGTTTGATTGAAAGTAAACACAAAACGATACAAGCCCGCAGACTGTGCCACTGGAAGGGGGGGGGTATTTTATATGTTTGCCCTACATTTGGAACATCGTATAAAGTCAGTTGTAGTATGATGTTGTTATTCGTGATGCCTCTGATGCTATTGTAAATGAAAGTATGTGTTAAAAGTATACTGCAGATGTAATGTGTTTTTTTAATTACATAGTTGTATGTTGTGCATATTATTTAATGACAGAGTTATTACAAATGTTTTATATAAAACATACAAACCTATGAAATACTTCACTACCCTCTCCTGATTAAGACTTACAACTGGAGTGAAATACTCCGAGTAGGTGCCCTCTACATTTTCTGTCGTTAAATAAGTTGGGTAACCAGCGAATAATTCCTATTGGTAATTCCATTTTTTTTTCATTTGAATCTTAATCTATGCGTTTCTTTTGGCTAAAACTATTTATTACGATTTAAGTTAGCCTAACTAAATGATCAACTGCTTGCCGATATTTTCTGAAACCACTTTGAACTTCGTGTAATTTTGATCTAATATCCAAAGACGTTCTAAGTACCTTTCTTTAATAAATAGCTTGTAGTTGTTTTTCTCCTGGTGCTTTGTTTTTTGTTTGTTTGTTTGTTCTACGGATAATATAACTTCGGGTTTAGTTATTGTATTTGTGATATTTTGTACTGGATCGTGATTATTGTTTTCGGAGATTTAGTACGTGTTTAAATTGTTTAGTACGTCAATGCTATAGGTGTCGCTGTTTTCCTTTTCTTTCCAATGATTCCAACTTGAAGTTCCAGTTTTATAAAGATATTTGTCATAAAATTACACATTAAACATGTTATTTTATAACTTTGTAGAATATTAACTTTATGCGTGTTCATTCAGTAATATCATTTTATAATCAAAATGAGACACATATTAAGTTGTGTTTTTATTGTTTTATGAGCGAAGGTAATTATATATAATTACGAGTTTGTAATCTCAGTCAATTTCATATTACAAATATTCAACTGAAAATAAGCTTCAGGCGTGACTTTATCAGTTGATTGATAGAGATTTTTATTAGGTTATTTTTTACTGTTTTACTTAGTTGAGTATGTGTCACACTACTATTTGTATGCATCGGCTTATTTAATCTCGAGTTGTAAACATTAGACCTATTTTATTACTTCGTTTCAAACCACCTGCTAGTGCAAATATTAAATAAATGTATATAGTCTAGAGTATTTTTATACCTGAATTAATAATAACTATAAATATACTTATTGCATGTTAAAGATTTACGAAATAATTATGCAGCTGTGATATATAAATACACATATTTACAACTTATCTCAGTGACAGACAAAATCAAAAGCATATATCCTTGATTTCAAGCTACAAAAAACTTACATATGAACAGAGCTTGCTTCAGGGAGAGTTTTGTTTGAAACACAGGCTTGGAATTGATAATTTTAAACTATTTCAAATGTACAAAAAATGTAAAGTTGTAATTTATCCCAGTAGAGGGAGACACCAAGAGAAAAGCTCTCAGATAAGGATTTTACTACAAGAGATATATTCATTGTGTTTCAAAGTTAAGTATAAAACGTTTAAATATAAAAAAAGAAAAAAAAATCTACATAAAAGACACCGAACTAATTTGGGGCTGCCCGCTAGTACAGCAATAAGTCTGCGGATTTACAACGCTAAAATCAGGCGTTCGATTCCTCTCGTTGGGCTCAGCAGATAACCCGATGTGGCTCTGCTATAAGAAAACACACACACACAAATTTATGTAAATATACCATATTTTACAACAATAAAATCAAAATTAAATTAATGTAAAAGACAACATCCTTTATTGTAAGTTAACCTTCTTTAACATACCAATAAAGTTAAAATAATGTTTTTGTGGATTAATATATTAATATCATGATTTTTAATGACTATAAAAGAGCGCATTATATCCAAAATATTTCTAATGCTCTCAAAAATATCCTAAAAACTCAAAATCCATTAAATGTTTATAAAAATATACAATTAAATTTATGGGTGAGGAATATTTGTGGTATGTAAACATACCCTGTTCCCTTAGCAACTCTAATGATATAATTGTTTTCTTTAAACTATTTATTGGTTACATGCTGTTATGACAGAACTCGTGGTTCAAAGTGGGTATTATTATATTTTTCTAGTTACCTTTACCCTTTGTTTCTTTGTAAGATGACGTATTTTTCCCGCAGGGATAATTTAATCTGTATTTTGAATTTCGCGCAAAGTAATTCAAGCGCTATCTGCACTAGCTACCTCTGATTTAGCAGCGACAGACTAGATGAAAGGCATACAGCCAATGCTATCCACCACCTACTCAAGGGGAATCCTTTTACCAGTGAATAAGGAGACTAGCCGTCCTATTATATCCACAGCTAAATGAAGAGCATGTTTGGTGATGGGAATTCTACCCCACGACTCACATATTGTGAGTGAAGCTTCCTAATCAAAGGACTAGCTAATTAACTCAGTTATTCCATTGTATTTTGAAATATTATAGTGTTTGAAATACTAAATACGAAGGCGGCATCCAAAATGCTTAAAAGTATTCTAGATATATTTAACGGCACAAATATATATTGCTTCAAGCATTTGCATAAGTAATGAGAATTTATAAAATAAAATGGATTTGAATGCAGTTCCTCTTCTAAGTTTCATACTTGTACAGCTCTTGACCTGTTGAAGAGAATATGGTTAGGTTTGTTTTGAATTTCACACTATCTGTGCTAGCCGTCCCTAATTTAGCCGTGTAAAACTAGACGGTTTGTTTGTTTGTTTTGAATTTTCGCACAAAGCTACTCGAGGGCTATCTGTGCTAGCCGTCCCTAATTTAGCAGTGTAAGACTAGAGGGAAGGCAGCTAGTCATAACCACCCACCGCCAACTCTTGGGCTACTCTTTTACCAACGAATAGTGGGATTGATCGTCACATTATAACGCCCCCACGGCTGGGAGGGCGAGCATGTTTGGCGCGACGGGGATTCGAACCCGCGACCCTCAGATTACGAGTCGCCCGCCTTAACACGTTTGGCCATGCCGGGCCCAAAATTAGACGGAAGGCAGCTGGTCATCAACATCCACCACCAACTCTTGGGCTACTCTTTTATCAACAAATAGTGAGATTGACCATCATATTATAACGCCCCCACGGTTAAAAGGGGCGAGCATGTTTTGGTGTGATGGTCCAGCTGGCTTCCAACGTTACTGACACGATAAGAATATCTCACCGGAGACATTTTCTACATGACACAGTGGAGGAGATTCCATCATGATCTAGGGTGCTTTCTCCTTTCTTGGAACAATGGAGCTTCAGTTTATACAGGAGACTCAAACAGCAGCTTGCTACATTGGCATGTTGGAGAGAGCATCATTATTAACTGAAGGCCCTTGCTTGTATGGAAATGACTGGATCTTTCAGCAGGACAATACTGCAATCCACAATGTCCACAAGACAAAGGACTTTTTCATGGCGAATAACGCGATTCTTTTAGACCATCCAGCATGTTCGCGCGAACTGAACCTCCATTGAAAATATTTGGGGGGTGGATGGCAAGGGAAGTTTATAGAAATGGATGTCAATTCCAAACACTGCATCATCTTCGTGAAGCCATCTTCACCACGTGGAATAATATTCCAGCCAGCCTTCTGCCAACGCTTATATCGACCATGCCAAAGCGAATTTTTGAAGTTATTCGCAATGATGGTCGTGCAACTTACTACTGAGACCTCTTGTTGGGTATTTCCTACCTTGTTTAGGCCATCTTTTTGGTATGGTCTTAAACTTTTGACCAGCTAGTATTTAGGCCAATTTCATAGTGTTTACCTTTTCCCTTGTAAATGCTAAAAAAGATTTTTATTTTTATTTTCCCTTTTCTTATTGTTATATTTCGAAGCTCTACTCAAATAAGTGGTTGAGTCTAACAACACAAAATAGTAGTGTATTTTCCATTAAATATTTTCATCTGACTATTCTATACTTTAAAAATACCATGTCTTTAAACTCTTAAGAATAAACGCTATACTTCTAATATACACCGTAGTTATTCAACGTATTCCAGCAGAAATATTGGAATCGTGTATACAGTTGGCAATCGATTATTGTATAACAATATGAGCTTGTTTGTTTTTTTACTTAAATCTATCTTGAATATTATGCGTTTGGCTCATTTTATGTCCCATATATCTTTGATCTGTTATTAAAATGTCTTGTTGTAGATTTGTATACCAGGTGCATCTCTTTCCACTTAAATCCGTATTTAGCACGAAACTTAATAGTATTAAATTTTTTCGAGTATTGAAGGTAAGGTTAGTTTTGGTTTTTTTCTTTAAGTATAACCATGTTTCATATTAGAAAATATTTTATTCATTTTAATGAACAGTTGCTGGTCGAACCATTCTTGATGACGAGAAACCCAAAAATTATATTTTTATTTGTACTAAAAGTTTAGAGCACAATATTGTGAGTCAAATATTTGACAAAAAAAAGTATATGCAATACCTTGGGTGTAACATTGTAAAATCAAGGGTAAACTGGCCCCATTTCAGTTGTAGAGGAAAACTAAAACCATCCTATACTGCATTGCCACAAAATTATTCAAATAATACACTGTACTGCTAGCATATGAATCTTATTATCTCTTTAGCTTTGAAAATATTTTATATTTTGGACGTGTATGTTATTTAGCTTTACGTTGTCATACAACGCTTTAATTATATACATAAGCTACATTTTACACCTTAGAACTTAAAGAAGAAATACGTGAATAACAATGTTACTTCTAAGAAATTAGTAGTAGTACCACAACTATTAGTATTTGTTTAAAATATTTTTGATTTAATTTGATATATTAAGTTACAAAACGAAAGAAAAACAGAGCGAAATAAGTTTTCTGTTTATACAATAAATATGTTACTTTACCAGCTGATGTGCATTTTTATCTCTTAAAAATTCATATTTTTATCAGAAATTACCACAAACGAAAATTATGTACATGCAATGTAATTGTCATAACAATTCAAATATCTGAACGTAATTGCATTTGTTTCACCAAATTAACATACAAAAAATTCTTATGCCAATATACAGGGTGGCCTGTAAGTCCCTATCCAACCATGTTATTATGTTATATTCAATAAAATAAATGATGAGTTGAAGGCAGCTGTTACTGTGGCATTTGTAACAATAACCCCTGCTATGTTGAGGAAAATGTCTCACAGGACATGGCATCACATAATATTATGCAGCGAGAATGAGGGACAGCACACAGATACACTGGATACATAAGATATATGGATGGGTAGGGACTTATAGGCCACCCTGTATAAGTATCCATTATAAAATTTTCAAAAAGAATTTATGAAATAGATGTAAATCACTGCTTAACCTCTAAGAATTTTGTCAGTTAATTTCACACAATTTCATAATGTAATTTCAAAATACAGGTATTTAAAAAATACAATGACTTCATCAGAAGTGGCATTTTTTATTATTATTATATCATTTTTTGTCACTTGTTTTTATCTTGAGAAATGTGTAAACTTGTGATGTAAAATAAACTTTGGTTTCTATAGTATCAAAAAGTAAATAAAATTTTACTATGTTTGTTTTTCAGGTTATAAATATTAAAGGAATGCTTACTTTGGAAATATGTGTGGAATTTTATTAACTTTTAAGTGCAGCATTACTATACTATTCTTTACTTAATTAAAATATTTTAAGGTTTATGTTTGAATACAAGCACAAATTTTGGTAGTGTGTTCCTTATAAGCAGAATATCATTAATATCATGATTTGTCAATAAGATAATTGTATTTTATCATGTTAAATTTGAACTGCTTGACAACGACCATAGATTGTCACCAGCAATACGAGCATTGCTGTATTATTATTTTAATAATAATAGTATTATTAGTTTTATAATACTATAAATACGTTTTTATAGTATTAAAATATATTTTAATATATATGTAAACAAATTAATCCTTTGTTTCATCACTCAGTTATTGTAGTTTATCTACAAGGATAGACATGAGGCAAATCATAAAGACAAAATCATTGCAAAAAAAAGTAACAACTGTAATACTATTATTAAGTTCCAATTAATATGGGTTAAATTGTGCTAAGTATGTAACTAAAGAAGTATTAAGTTAATACTTATGATATTTCTGAACAAAAGTTATTGTATCAGAAATATTGTTTAATATTTTTAAGATCACATATGTGAAAGCAAATGGCAATAATATGTCAATCAAGCACGCTCCATCTGCTAAAGCCAGTGGCAATGATGTCCTTAACCCAACATCAGAGCCCATCAGATTATCTGGGATACAACAAACATAGTAGTAGTAATCTTATTGTATCATTAATTTTAAAGAAGAATGTATGTTATTGTGTTAATCATGTTGAGCCAGTAAACTATAATTATTACAATTTTTATTTAAAGTTGTTAGTTGAGAATTAACAGTACAACATAGGCCAAATAAATAAAACTAATACATATTTAGCATCTTTACCTGCTTTTTTTTTTAACTGCTTCCCCTCTACCTTTTTGTTTTTAAACATTTACTACATGAGTATGTTTGTTTTGCTAGAGTAATGATTATTAAGATGAGACTTTGTTACCTTTTTTTTTAAACTGGAAATTTTACTTTTGCAAATCTCAGCCTTAAACCTAATTATTTCATTTTTTTTTCACAACTCTGTTTTGTATTTTATATAATTCTAACACACTTTGTCCCTGTCTGACTTTGATGTTAATCATGTCACTTAACTATTTTATATACTTTTCTATCCATGCAAAGGTGGTTTGTTTAATTAGTTTCAGGTAATTTCATGGTGTTCATTTCCTATAATTGTAAGTGCTTGCATGTGTGTGTAAACAAAATCTATAGAACATTTTTTCATCTTCAACTCATCATATAAGGGGCCTGGGAAGCTTTTTTAACTTCTCATAATCTTTTTTTTAGAGTGCCTCCATCTTTTAAAGACTGATAAGTTTCTGGTATAACATGTTCATGTGTTTCATCACTGTTGTTTGCTTTTCTCTTCCATGTTTCAAAGATCTTCCAGATATTTATAGTAGGACATCGTTTTTGCTTAATGTTTAACTTCATTTTTCTTCTGCCCATACTTTAGAATTTGTCTTAAAGGTTTCTTTTCTACTGATGAGCTTTTGTTAGAACTGGACAATTAGTGATATTTTATGATGGATTAATTGTCAAGTGTATTGGTCAATTACATTTAACTATTTGATTATTCTCACTTGTGGTTTGGATAATTGTAAGAATTAAAAATAGTAATTACCAGAAATACTAATTTTGATTAGTTAATTATTCTCCCAAGTTGTTACATCAGTTGATTAACTTGAACAACCTTGAATTAATCAAAAATAATGATGAGAACTCAAATAGCAACATTTCAGTTACTTGAATAGTTGGACTAATCGGAAACACCAGCTGTGACTGATTGATTATGTTTGTGACATTAATTTATTTGATCACAATTTTAATTAATCAGTTGTCTTACATGACAGTAACAACCATAATCAGTGCTCATAGGTAATCAAGTAACTTAGTTAATTGTTCATCTCTAATTTTGATGGCTATTGTTGACTGAATGTATATATGTATAATTTTGAAGTAGGTAGGATTGAAGCAGGGATTTACTGTCAGGCAAGTACTCCACCAGCTGGGCTGATTGCTGGTACTTAATACTTATTAGCAATTCAAACTACCACAATCTTTCCCTTCTACAAAAAGCCTTATTCTTAAGACTTATCCTAGTACAGTAGGTCAACCATTAGCTAGGAATTTGTGTGATAATCTTACTTTTCCTTTCTTGATATTGCATTCCAGAGAAGTGTGCTATGAACAGAGCTAATGGATTAACCCAATAACTATCACCAGCTTTGTGCTATGTTTTTAGCATTCAAATCACCATATTATCATAAATATTTCATGGTGACCTCAATCATTTTTAGTACATCTTTTCCTCTGTGTATAACTCAGTTATTTGAAGATGATTGAAAAATGTTTTATGATTGTACACCTTTAGATTTCCATTACATTGGCTATACCCTCATATTTTGCACCACTGGTTTCTACTTTTTTCTTGTTTGAAATTTGGATTTTTGACAAAGACTTGTGTTGTTTGTTTATATACATAGACATGGTTCATCATAATTTCATCTACTACTTATTCTAAAACAAGTATTGTAGGAAATGTTACTTTCACTTATTGAAACATAAAGATAACATTTCTATCTTGAAGATAATTGGAATCTCTTAGAGCATTGTAGAACAGATGGTGTTTAACTTATCTCTATTTGCAAGTATGTGCGTGTAAAAACAAGAAACTGAACAGTATAATTATAATGCATCATGATTTCTCAAAGACATAAAAATGCATTTCAAGTGTTTAAAAATTATATTCTAGGATAATATCACCTAGAAGTGTACAGTTGTCCTGCACAGAGTGAATATTGATAACAAAGATATGTACTTCAAAACTGGTTTCTGTAATTAAAATGAGAAAATTATTTATCAAATGTACATGAAAAAGTAATTAATCATTTCATGTTCCTTTAGACCCAGTCATGCCTTTTTAGTAGAAAAACAGAAATGGATGAAGTCCAAAAGGCCCAAAATACAAAGGTGGAAATTGGCAAGCCAACCATTTTTTCCAAAATAATAAAAAAAGAGATTCCTGCTGATATTCTGTATGAAGATGATTGTGTAAGTTTTACCATGAAATATTATTTTCTGTGCCACATTTCTGTTTCTTACCAGTTTATCCTCCCATGTCTACTTAGTATTAATTGTTGTCTGTAATCTTGTTAAATGTGTATTTTATGATAAACATTTCATAAATGTTTATATATATGAAGGTTTAAACTTTAGTTGAAATTAGTAATTAAATTTGTAGCATTTTTCCTGCTATGTTTCTAAGATCAGAGACTACTTAACTTTTTGTATGTGTAAACTATTATTGAAATTATTATAGTAATTACTTTGTAAAAATTGATAAACAGTGATGTTTACACATAAACTAGTGTAGTACTTTCTGTAATTTTTCTTGCACTGCTTTTAACCAAAGCACTTGGTTCTTTGGATATTTAGCATATAGTAATGAATCTATTTTCTTAAATGACCTGAGGTTGAAATTTTTCAATCATGTGGCTCAGATTTTAATATATCTTTCAAGTTTTTTTCTACATTAACATCTATTTTAAAATATGTTTCAAACAGATTAAAGTAAGGATTCTTTACTACAAAAACACAGTTAAATAATCCAGCTAAATTCTGCTTTAAATAACCAGTGAACTATAAAATTTGACACTTGTCTCATGGTGGTCTAATAAAGCATTATGGTTTTTGTTTGAAATATCTGTGTACTTCACTTAATGATGAGTCACTCTTAACAGTTTTACTTGCACATTAAAACTTCATGGATATGAAACTAGCAAAGCAAAGTAAAGAAGAAACTTATGAATAAAATATATGTAGTCTTGTATAATTTTTCTCATGGATTTTAAACTTAATAATTACATATTATTGTTACTGTACTTAAAAGTATATTTTCATCTAAGTATATTTCTCCTGATATTTTCCTAGTGCACAAAGATACTATATAATAAAATTACTAAATATTAGGAGAAAAACACAAAATGCAGGCAGTCCAGTTTCAGGTTTTTTTTTTTTTACTAAATATCTATTGGCTTTCATGAATTACCAACAATACAAATTAAATTTTTATGTGCAAGTGAAAAGTTCCTATGACCTTTATTAATTAATAGTGTTTAGCTGTTAATGAAATCTTCCTTTTATTTCTTTAATCTGGTGTATTGGTTGTGTTACTGTCTACTCAATTTTCTACATAGTTTGTAACCTGACTACTTCTGCTCAAGAATTTAAGAGTTCATGCCCAACGTGTGTATCATATTGGTTCATTCTGGTACAAGAATGGTGGCTTACAGGTGTGAAGAAAATAAAAAGATGATAATTTATTAACTTATGAATAGCCCATGTATTTCCATTTGTATAAAGACCTTAATCATGTAAATATCTATGAATTGATAAAGTGTTTTCAGAAATGTAATTTGTGTATTTATTGGTAACTTGTTAACTGGTCACATTTGATTACTCAAGACTTCAAATTTATGTATTTTGGAACTAAAAGATTCACAACTTTAACTGGATTATCAAGCTGTTAACTGATTAATTATGAACTGTTGTTGCATCTATGACAACAAAAGGTTAGAGCTAGTTAAACTAAAGTATATGAATTCTGACTTGTAGTATGTATAAAATAATGATCATACACACTTATTTACTCATTTTATAGCTTGACACTCAGAATTTGACACCCAAGGTTATTTAATTCATCTATTTAAACACTTGCAGAGAACCCTGTTAATATTAATCAAGATAGTAGTATATATACTGTAAAGTATAGTAGGCTTATCAAAGGATGTTAACACGTATTACTGACATTTTCTTTAAGAATAAATTCAACTATTAAGTGAACTTTTTACTGCATAAATAGTTATGTAGAACTATATAACCAAATTATAAGCCACTTTTTCTTAGTGTATGAAGCTTTTTACAGTACAAAACAAATGAGTGTCTACTGCTCTGTCTTATATTGGTATACTCTTTGATGTATATATATCCCATATAGATGTAGGCCTTGTTTTTATATTTTTATTCCATACCTGAAAGAACCATTTGTTAATATAATTGTTAAATGTTATAATGTTTGATCTTGTCTTTAGTGTGTTGCATTCCGTGATGTTAACCCTCAGGCTCCTTGTCATTTTCTGGTTGTTCCCAGAAAACCAATTTCAATGTTAGATGAAGCTCAAGACGAAGATTGTATGGTGTGTATTTTCTTCTTCAGCTATCTTCTATTCAGCATCAAACAGAATGATTTGTTAGTTGAAATTAAACTCTTTCTAAAGCTGTCTTAGCATTTATATGTAATGAGGTTAAATCAAGTATAATTAACCCTTTTGTTATGGATCACAGGCCATGTTATTGCATTTATTGATTTACATTCCAAATTTTATTGAACTGCTATTTTATTAATTTATGTCAGTAAGTTTGGAATCAAATTGTAGATTATAATTCAAAATTTAATATTATATACAAGTTAATTTCTTAATTTAAAAATAATTATTAAAAGAACACACTTAAGTATAGATTTTAATGAGTTGTGGTGTGTTGAATGCAACATTGTGTAAAATTAGATGTTAAAGTACAAAGTTTATAATTTTTTACAAATTAGGAACTCCAATTACTAATATTGAAAACTAGAATATAAAATAAGAACCTCGTATCTTTTTTATTTTGCTGAGATATGGTTTATGTACTGAATCAAACATGGTGGTCCTGTTCAACTTTTTCCATTTTTTTTAAACAGTCCCTTATATGCTCTTACTATAGTGTAGGATGTGTGCATAACCAATCAACAGCTTAGGATCTCTCCAGAGTGGTTTTCTTAATGGTTATAATCTTTAGAAAGGGTACCGTGTTCTTTCAATCCAAGTTTTTAAGGAGGTAGGTTGTGTCTCTAGTCTGCTCAAAGTTTCATATTCTTTAAAATCTAAACACATTTTATTTACTAAGCTTGTTACATTACACTGGAATTCTATGATATCAGTGTAGTTATTTATGATTTTTAGGTCATTCAACTGTATATATATATATATATATATAAAACTTACAAAACAATTTTGATACCCTCCATGTGAAAACTTGAAGGCTTAGCAACCCAGTCCAAGAAGTAAATGATTTCAAAGGTGAGAAGAGATAATTGTTTGCTTTGCTGCTTGATTTACTTTACTGTTCTACATTTTAAGAAAAATAACTTTTTAATAATTTATTTTTAAATAGTAATAATGTGTACACACACACACACACGATTGAAATGTGACTGTATGTTCCAAAATACTAGTCCACTAAAGCACAGTCACAACAGGGAAGACTTAATGTTAGTTTTATATTACTGGATACAGAACACAAGTGCACATGCACGACATCAATGTAAGTTATGTAGTGTTAGCTAGGCATGACTGGAATGTCAATATAATAAAAAATAATAACTACATATGTAAATATATAGTGTTATAAGACATATTTAGACTAAACATTTGTATTGTCTTGTTATAATATGTAGTCATTCTAGCACAAAAAAAGCTTAATTTATATTTATTTCCTAATTTTTTTATAATGGTTACAAGGTTGGTCAAGTGACAGACCCTGTATAGTTAGAGTATATACAATAACATAAAGTATAAAGTCACTGAAAACAAATGTTTGAAATGTATTTAGGAGGTTTTAGAGATTACACAGATAATATCTTCACTAAGACTAGTGAAAAAAAGACTATTTTCACAAACAAATCTTTAGTAAAAATTTTTCGTTAAGAAATGTGATTTTATTTTTGCACAATACTTGTAATCTTTACTAAAAGCCCACCAAATTTTGTATAGATACACGTGCTGTATCAACAGGTATAGTGCAAATACTTAACATATGCAAATGTGTAGACAAACTTGTGTATATTATGCTGAGCCTGTAGCAAAAGGGTTAAATGCTTGATGTCTTCTTTTCCCAGAAAAACTTGTATATTTTTGGTAAAGGCATAATTGAAGACACTTGCTAGAATTTTTTTTTAATTTAGTCACTAATGTGGTGGTTAAATATGCCTTATTTATGATGGTAATTGTCCACAGTACATGGATCAATATGTTTCATCACTATTATTAATTTTGTACATCTTATACACTTGTTTTTTTGGTGTCTCTGTAAACTAATGCTCATAGAATTTTTACTTCAGTACAAGGAACTAGGGTAAGTACATTTTTTTGCTAACTATATCTAAATTCCACTGAAAAAAATCATAATGAAAAAGGATGTACTTTATTATACAAAGATGACTTTTAGGTCTAGAAATCATGGTATGTTGATGAACAGTAGTCTGTTTAATTTAGATATGTAGTGGTTTTTAGGACTGTAGGTCATCTGTTGTATTGTTGCCAAGTAGCTGTTTAATATGGACCAGTAGTGGATATTTAGGTCTAAGGTCATCTGTAATATCCATGTGGCAGTGCCTGTTTTTATGAGGTTAGTAGAGCTAGAGGGTTTTTTGTTGTATTGAAGTTATAATAGCTGTTTATTTTGGATCAGTAGTGGTTTTTGGTCCAGAGGTTATCTGTGATTGATGATACATAGGACTGTTTAATCTTATCAGTAATGATGATTTTTGGTCTAGAGGCCACTTCTGTTGATGCTACACTAGGCTGTTGAATATTAATCACCAAAAGGTTTTTAGGTTTAACAAATTCTTGTACATTGCTTTTCACTTTATTAAATACATTTTTATCTTTAGGTAACTTGTGCATATTAATATTTGATTAAGGCATTTACATTTACCCTGCAAGTTTAAAATCCTAGTAAAACTGTTTCATTTCAAGTTGCCCTGATATAACCATGAAGGTTTAATGCACCAGTTGATAGAAACAACTACAAAAAAATTAATATTAGAGATCTTAAGTTTCATTTTTCTTCTGGTAAGCTGTACAAAGTACATGTTACAATTTAAAATATTTATTTTAATTCCCCTACTCTACATATTATCATTGTCAACCAAATGTCTGATAATTCACTCTATTATAAGTTCAGTAGCATCTATAAGAAATTATTTTATTATGTTTCAGATACAGTGGTTTCATATGATTTGGATTATTTATTTGATGATGTGTTCAGTCAGCTTAAAATATTACTAGAAAATGTTTTAATTGTATTTCTTACACTGGCTTTGTTTTATTACCAAAAGAATTAAACTTAGGAACTGTGCAGTTTAGGCAATGTTTTCATATTTATATAGTTAGAAATTTGTGTGTTGCTTTCTAGCAGAGCTGCATGAAGACTATTGGTACCTAGTTGTTTCTCTTTAAGAATTGACAGACAGTAGGTAATGTTGCTAGTTAACACCATCTACTGTAGGTTAGGTTACTCTTCTTAAATCAAATTGTGTTATTTTCCAACACACCCAAGAACTTGACCCCAAAGTGAAAATCTTAGATCCATAGTCAGACATACTGGGCTCATATTGCCAAGAATGCATTAAGTAGAGATGCACATATTTTTAGAACAACACTGTTGAGTAGTGATGCACATGTGCATACAGTGAAGTTTTTGTTTGAAATGAGAATGTAAGTATTTCAATGTAGTTGTATTATATACCTTACTGTGGTAAATGAAGCAACTCAGGGTATCATTTGGATTTTGTTTAACACAACATAATTTGAAGAATTAATATAACCTTCTGTTTGTTTGAGCAGCATACAAAGTAATGTTTTTGAAGAATCCATTAAAAAAAAAGTTTTGTGGAGTATTGATACATAGCTGTTTACGTAAAGCTACTCTTGTTTTAGGAAATTGCAGTGTCTAGGATATTTATATACATTAATGTATAAAAATCCTGTGCAGAGTAGATAGGATCATACAAATAAGTTACTATGTATCAATCTTTAATAGTTTACATGTTATACAAGAAATAGGAAAACTAGACAGTACTGTCAGACCTCTCTAAGAAGCAAAGCTATAGCTTTTGCAAGACATTAAAAAGCTTACTGCTACACTGCGTATTGGTCTATTACACACTTCAAGAAGTGTATTATGTTTTCCATACAGGTGTGATAATATTAAGTGATGTATTTTAAGAGTTCCGATACTACTCTACAACAATAACCCTCCAGGTGCATCTGGTAATGTAATTTACATTTTTCTTACATGGTGTATTTGTGATAGTGATTTTGGTTTATATATTTTTGTATGAATTTCCAAGCAGTACTCTAAATGGCATATTACAATTTTCAGTTGGATTTGTTTTGAATGTTCCAGTTGCATTTTAATTGAAAATCAAGTCTGTGGCAAAGAAAAATACTGAAATTGTTTTTCAAGATGTTGGCATAATTTTTTTTTTTTTTTCATGGGAGAAATATGTTAGAAATAAGACGTGGAAAGCTCTTACATTTAACAGTTCAACTTTTTTGTTGATGTATAGTATTGATTTCAGATTCTTGGTCACTTACTTCTAACTGCAAAAAAAGTAGCATCTCAGGAGAAGCTTAGTAAAGGATATCGACTGGGTAAGAACTAATGGAAATTTTTTCTGTATGTGTAAAAAATTTTATTATGATGGATTCTTAAGAGAAATGCACATTTTTTTAGTAAGTTGCTATGGTTAAAGTACATATATTTTAGAAATAACCTTCACTTTGCTGCAGTAGAATAAAACAATACCAGTTCAATGAAAGTTGCAAAATTGTATAGGTTTGATGTAGGGTAAAAATAAAATGAGATGACTATCCCCTGTTGATAAGTTGTCTGTTCCAATAGTAAAATATTTTTATTTGGAAACAGTGATCAACAATGGAAAGCAAGGCTGCCAATCTGTATACCATCTTCATATCCATGTGCTGGGTGGGAGACAGCTAAAATGGCCACCAGGTTAACATTGTAATAAAGATGCAAGCACAGCAGAAGTGCACATACTTTTTTTGTTGACTTAGAAATTTTGTAAAAGTTACCACTGGTCAAAGGGAATGTTTTACATTGTCCTAACTTAGGAAAGGTCTTTGTTCAATCATGTTTAAATAAAAGCTGGATTAATTTACATAAAGTTTGACAGTTATGCTTACATTCTATCCATGTTGAAATAAATGCTTGATTAAAAATTGATCTGTGTTATCATTTTTGGTTTTACAGTGAAAAGAATAATAAAATTTCAGAATTGTTTACTACTACATTACTTTCATTGATTACTAGTAACTGTATAAACTGAACAGGTTCAACTTAGTTTTGAAATCCAATGAAGTTACTTCCATTCACACTAATGTTGAAGGTGGATTCTGTACACATAGTAGCTAGATAAACCATTTTTCATTTTGTTGCTGTGGAATTAATCTCTGTGAATAACTGAAGAAGCTCTTAGCTTACAAGGTAGACAACTTTAGTTGTAGTGAGTTTTTAAACAGTAGTAAAATATTAGAAAAAGAAGGCTGCCATGATATAACAGAATTAAAGACTAATTTTTAAGAAACATTTATAAAAGGAAATACTTTGTAAACTAGTAATGTTGGTTGTAGTTTTCCACAGTTACTGAAACTTCAAGTGGTTTCTGATTGTTTAGTCAATATTCTTACTAAAACAATTTATCCAGAATAACTCAGCTATAGGTTTCTCATTTTACCATTTGAGAAAATAATTTATAAGTACTCCTCCCTATTTTCTTAGCACAGCCATAATTGTACAGAGATTGACCAAAATATGCGTTTATTGTACAATTTCAACACTACAAAACCAACAACATGGAGGGGGACTTCTTATACAAACAAGTCTTTCAAAACGTATTTAAAAATTGACTTTCAAACCAAAACCAAGTCTAATAATCTATCTACAATGATAAAGTTGCATTTTTATGTGCAGATGGAAGTTTGTTTTTTAAAATAAACATCTAGACTTTTGACAAATTTCTCTCTCTAGAGGTTTCCGAGCCATCAGAGCAACATGACTCATATCCATCAACAAGTGTTCTGTTCTGCTCACATTTCATTTCTAAACCCTCTATTACAGTAGAAATGTTTAAATTCATTGATGTAGTTTTGGAACTGCTTGTTGAGTTACCTTTAGCAGCATCTTTAGAGGTTTCTTGCCCATCTTTACATAATTTATTTTTTTCTAAGTAACACATATAAGCCAATGCTAAATCATCTGGAGGTTTACTATCTTGAGATTCATCTAGGCCATTAGATACATGTTTAACTGGTGATTTCTTGTTGTTAACTACAGTAACTAATGAATAAGGTGGTTCTTCTAGAATCACGGGCATTGGTATTGTTGTAGACATACGTTTTTCTGTAGGCACATTTTCCATTACAGTGATTGCTGCACTGTCAGACCCAAAGATCTGGGTAGCTGTCTCAGGGCCAAACACAGGTGGTGTTGGTACCAAGGTGGATTCTGTCTGAAACAAGATATTTGGAACAAAAATAGTTGAGGATACATCATGCTCACTTGAAACTGTTGGATAATCTGTACTTCCATCTTGGCTCATTTGATATTCACTGTTAAACTTTTTTTTTCGCTTACTCAAGCTCGGTAACTTAAGCCAGAAAGGTGGAAGACGAGAACTGGAAGCATCACACTCGTTTTCATTGGGCATGAATATGGGTGATAACCGTTGGTCTTCAAGACTTTGTTGTCTTTGCATACGAGCCACTGAGGTTGTGCTGTTCTTTGGAAACTCCAAGGTAGTTCTTGCCCCAACAGAATATTTCTTGCTGCTATCCCTACGAGAACTTCCAGTTAACTTACCGACTAAGAACTGAGGATGAAGCAGGCTGTGATATACTGGTGTTCTGTGTTGACTCCCACAGTAACTGTCTTCTGTGATTATTGGTTCAAGTGGAATAAACTGGGACTCCTCCTCATTGATTCTACATAAAATAGCATATTAAATTCAAACTAAAAAGTGCACAGTTTAATAAATTCAATTAAAACTAATAAATTTAAACTTTGTTTACTTTACTTTTCTGGTTAAATTTATTTTTTCAAGAAATGTATACATTACTTTTTGAGCTTAATTTTTTGGTTTCTTTTAATATTTCACTTTTATATTTAAATCTGCATACAATAAGAAATATAAACATACCATAATCAGAGGTATACAATAATAAATGTAGCTTGTAAAAGAACAAACATACTCAAGGTTGACAGTTGATCCAGTTAATGGATTATTTTGTTTCTTGACAGAGTACTTGTTGTGGGGCAGTTTGGGTGCAAGGTCATCCCAAAAAACATCGCATTTCAATTTTGGATGCTTGGATTGCAGATGATCAACCATTAGAAAAACCACCTGAAAAATGAAACAATGTATTGAATTTTGTTTTCATAAATGCTATCCATACAGTACCTAAATTCTCTTCTAAGCTGATGTTAGACTCTACAAAATAGTAATGGAAATGATGAGCCCATTGATTTGTTCTGTACATTAAATGTTTCACTAACAAACTCAGAGTATAACCCCAAGAAATTCATTATATAACAGCATTACATACGAGTAAGTGTACTAGAAAATGAAATTTTGTGGCCTAAAAAATAACATGCTTGGATTGGAAATCTGAAAGTTCAGGATTTATAGTCTCTTTGCAAAAATACAGGGTGTCCCAAAATAACGTTTACACTCTTTGGATCATTATAACTTGACTTGTTTATTGATTTTAACAATGAAACAAGATACATATGATAGCCAAAGGATTTATTTAAAGATTTAATACTGAAATCAAGAGAAAAAATAACAATTCTTCCCAAGGAAAACTCTCCTTGGTATGAAATTGTAAAATGTCACAATTTGCTTGCTTCACTTCAGGTGTTCAAACTGAAATCCGTTTTGCTTCAGACACATCTCATAACGGGAAGAAATGAAAGTGCACACATCAAACACCATCTCATCTGGTATTAAAGCACATTGTTCTTCAATTGCAACTCTCAATTCGTCAATTGTTGCCCTTTTTGTGCTGTAAACTTTGTCTTTCAGAAACCCCCACAAAAAGAAATCCATGGGTGTCAAATCTGGTGATCTAGCATGAAATTCTACACTTCCTTTTCGTCCAATCTATCTGGCTGGCATAGATGCATCCAGATAAGCTCTCACATCGCGATGGAAGTGGGGAGGAGCGCCATCCTGCTGGAAGAAACACTCTTCTTCTCCAAATTGTTCTTGGATGCGTGGCATGGCAAACTCTTGTAGCATGTTGAGATAATTCAATCCTGTTATGGTGTCTTGGAAAAAGAATGGTCTGATGAGTCCCCTAGCAGACAGACCACACCACACAGTCACTCCAGGCAAATTCAAGTGATGTTCCTCTGTAACATGTGGATTTTCTGTTGCCCAGTAGCTGCAGTTGTGTCGATTTATTGAGCCATTCAGCTTAAACTTTGCTTCGTCACTCCAAACAATTTTGAGTGGAAATTCATCATCGCCTGCACATCTAGCAAGATACCATTCACAGAACTCAACCCTTCGATCAGGGTCATCTTCAATCAGAGCGTGAACAAGCGATGGGATGAAACTTTTGAATTGGGAATGCTTCAAAATGCGATGAACGCTGGATTTAGGGATACCTGTTTCACGAGACAGTTGGCACACTGATTTTCTTGGAGAATTCAGAACATTATAAATGACCTCTTGCTCTCTTGTTCGGCTTGTTGATGATCTTTTTCAACCAGAGCGACCCTTTCTCATATGGTGGAGAGTTCCATGTTCATCAAACTTGGCGATGATGCGTGAAATGCTGAGGTGAGATGGCGCATCCATATGGAACTTTCTAGTAAAACGTCTTTGCACTTCAGCTTTGTTTCGACTTTCCAAAAAATTTTGAGAATGAATATTTTGTGCTCGATTGTAAGCTGATTATCTGCCATCCTTTGACACAAGTCAAATCTGAAACTAAAGAAAGAGTTTATTAGCTATACACAGTCAAAGAGTGTAAACGTTATTTTGGGACACCCTGGAAATATTCTGCATTTCAAGGCTGTAGGACTGATGTAATAATGATAGTCAAATCCAACTAACTACTTTCTCTCTTGTCTGTCATTCCAAAGTTAGGGATAACTATAAGTGAAAATATTCTCAAATGAAGTACATATCACTTTGTTGTTACCTTATTAAAAACAAAAAAGGAAAATATACAATAATTCTTACAAAGTAGGGTTTGTAGTAGAAATATTTTAAAGTGCTTGTGATGTACAGTAGACCAATGATAAAAAAAAACTACCTCTTCTAACATCACTTAAGAAAAGCTCTCCCACAGAACAATTAAGTAAATCCCTATAATGGGCAGAAGGCCAGGACCGATTCTTGTAAATACAATAACACCGTCTAGGTAAGATCTCCTAACAGAGGGTTTTTAAACTGGAATCACCAGGATGTGCAGAAAATTAGTATTTACATATTATCTCCCCATTTCCTTCAAAACTCAGTTTCATTCCATTGCACCATTATTCAGTTGAAATGACCACCTATAAAGAATAGCTAAAATTGAAAAGTTAACAACACCAACCAGACAAAATATTAGATTCAAGTAACTCCTTATATAATGTAAGTAGATAGTATGAGTTGCCTGTAATGTTTACATTACAGATGTTTTACAGTTAGAAAAGAGTAGATATTACTTTTGTACGTAAACACAATCTACTTTAACTATGGATCCTACACTGTTGTACAGTTTACAAGAATCTTTGAAAAACTATCAAACTTTTGGGAAAGATGCAACTGTAGCCTAATCTGTTAAAGGAATCAACAATAAACCCTGACTTCTTTGATGACAATGAATAAAATTATGAGGCTGGAAAAAACTTGAGATCAGTGGTGAAATAAGGTAAAATAATGACATTAATGATCATGTAGTGTGAAGAAAAAGTTCTCGCACGTGGTCATAATTGGACTGAATGGGTCAATACCTAACTTCCATCTGAAGCAATCCTTGCAGTAACAGAAAGTTCGTTGTGTAGAGTTTGTGACCAAGTTTCTTTTACTGAGTAACATTACCCTGTTGAATTATAATAAGCAAGATTACTTCAGAAAAGTTTGAATAAACACCTAGATAGAGTGTGTGAACATCATGAGTTTACCCACCATGTCCTTTCCTTCTTCCATGCATGTCTCTATTTCCCACTGAATACAATTCTTTATATAAATAGTTAAGATTAAAAAAAGATTTGTTGGATACAGCATTCAGTAATCACCGATAGTATAATGTACTTTTATTAATGTTTAATAACAGGACTCTTCCCATTGTTTCATACTGCAAATATCTGTTAATAAGTGTGCTATTTACTTCAGAAAAATCTAACTAGCTTCCTTTTATCATGTAAACCTTTCAGAATTGGTGATCTTTGTTAAAACACCATTGACTGCATTCCTGATACTTTAAATATTATATGTGAAAAATAACTGTTAAACATTCTTGAACTTGAATATTTTTTCTTTTAAATCAGCTGATTTTGTGACTTAAGTTTTGTCTTTAAATTGCCAGTATAGACCCTTTTATTTCTTAATTCAGTCACACATTTATCTTAAGTTTTTCTTCCTTCACTTATAACCAGTTGCAGGTATACAAACCTCTTATATTTTTACTTCTATTAAAGTTTTACCAGTCATACAAATTTGGAATACCTTTTATGTTCACAGTTTTTTTTTCATCATTTCTAATGAAAAATATTTGATACAAACATTTGTTTGTTTGTTTTCTTCTTAAGCTTTTGAACCTTCAAATTATTAGCTTTATTTTTATACTGTTCACTACTGGTGGATCCATGGCATACATCATGTTGTTACATTACTAAATTTAAAGAATTTAGCAAAAAACAGGGAATATCAGATTAAATTACTTTAAATTTCCTGTGCAACTCATATTATATAGAACCATATAATCTGTGAAATCTCTCAGCAACATGATGCATAAATAGTTTAGAAAAATAAAAATGAGATTATAAGGAAAATGTTTTTTTCTATTTTCAGTAACAACCATCACTCAACTGTTTTTATAAATTAAAATCTATATATAGTATGTTAACACATTATTTTACACACAGCATTTTAGAAAACATAGAAGGAATGCCTCTCCTTTCCAACAACTACAAACCTTATTGGTTGTATTATAACTGATGAAATTAAACTTACCACTAATCTATTTACATATTTATCTCTTCTTTCATTTCCATAAATCCCCTCCACATCCCAGACACATACCTACAAAGTATTGCTCCTGCAAACTCTCTAATATGGCATTAAGTAACCATCTATAAAATTCATTAGGAATACAGTCTTATACAACTTTACACACATTTGAGCTGGAACATTCAATTTGTGTAAATTTGAAATATCCACCAATGCCCTCCCTTTCATTGCACAAGACTATTTCACCTGGGGAAGGTTAAAAGGTTAGTACATGAATGGCAATAATATTAAACAATGTCATTTCTTCAAAAAACTTGACAAATGTTAACCCTCTAACCTGAATATTTCTATCCAAGCACCAATTCAATTCAAAATCGTCGTCATCTTCTCCATAAGGGTTAATCAGTTGTTCTGCAACCTGATAATGAGAGTATCGTTATTAGTAGGAAACATCTTTTTTAAATACACCATGGCAGTATTTAAATAACTCTAACAACCACGTGTTAAATGTCAAATTCTTTTCTCAGAATTAGATTGAATAAAAAAAATACCAACATGTTTTGTAACTAGTAATTTAGTATGTCATATTTGGAATTGGTTCTATTGGTAGCTAAAAATACAAGTTTTTTTGTTCTCATAATTCACAATTTCATACTTTGATAGTAACATTGTTTTTAAACAATTAGAAATGTGCAACTCACTTGAGTTACTACTGAAGACTGTGGCTGAAATTTTCTATAACTGATAAATATTTCCAGAAAACAGCACCTAGAAAACTCTGCTGATTGTGCATGCAATTAAAACTAAATAGAAGTATCATATAGTGTGTCATTTTATAAAATTAATTCAGCCTAACCTGCTGTTTTATTTCTGAACATTTATTTTTAGTTATATTTAGTAATTTTATATATGTTCACCTGGTACAACATTCTGTAAAGAAAGCTAGTAAAAAACAAAAATTGCTTTCTTTGTCAAATATACAAGGAACTCTGTAGTAATTGGCAAGATTAAATGCATTACTGATGGTATTAAAACAAATTAAATCACCTTCAGTGAATAACAACAGTACAAAAACAACTAGAACTTAGCAAAACTTCATGTAATTATTACTGTGGAAAAACAAATATGTATATATGAATTTTTTTTGTAATAGTTTGAACATAAATTCAGTACAGATTATAAACTTAAAAATGATTTGCACTTCAAACTGACCTTTAGCCATCCCATATAAAAGAAGAGCTGGAACAACGTGAAGAATGGAACATAGAAATTAACTTCACCGACACGATTACTGTCCGATTCCAAATTTTGTTTGCTCATCAGATGGGTTAAGAAGAAAGTATAGGTTACTATTGTCACTACCTGTTGAAATCATCAGTACTAAGTACAAAACAATTTTGGGTTCAATAATTGAATTAGGTTTTTCATTTCAGTAGAACCATTTTCATTATCTTATAGGAACCACTCAATTGAGTTGTTCATTGTTTCAAAAATATTCATTAATTGTATTTACCAAACCTAACACTGATGAATTACACCATTGCTTTTTTTTTTACCTACTAAACAGCTCTAATTTGATTACAGCGTTCCACAAAAGATGGCAAAAAAATTGTATTTCTAGTTAAAGACTTGAAGAAATTAGTATCAGTTTATTCAAGTTAGCAACATTTTATTTTTCATTTTAAACATACTTAAATATCTGCTAGAAGTACCCTTGTTTTGTGTCAATTTTATAGACTTACCATGAAAGAAATATTTTTGTGTGGAGAATAATTAAACTTGTTTAAAAATTTTTTTATCAAAATAATTTTGTTAGGTATAAAAATATTTGATGTACAAGTTAAATAATTTTCCATAATTTAAATGTTTTAATAGTAGAAGTATAGCTTTTACCTCAACCAATACAAGAACGATTTAAATTAATTTATACTTAATGTCTTCGTGTCTTTTACTACCACAAAATATTGAATTATCTAACAACTAAATCATTCTTATTACCATGAAGTATTGAAATATCTAACAAATAAAATACTGTTACTTTATAGACTTACCATGAAAGAAATATTTTTGTGTGGAGAATAATTAAACTTGTTTAAAAATTTTTTTATCAAAATAATTTTGTTAGGTATAAAAATATTTGATGTACAAGTTAAATAATTTTCCATAATTTAAATGTTTTAATAGTAGAAGTATAGCTTTTACCTCAACCAATACAAGAACGATTTAAATTAATTTATACTTAATGTCTTCGTGTCTTTTACTACCACAAAATATTGAATTATCTAACAACTAAATCATTCTTATTACCATGAAGTATTGAAATATCTAACAAATAAAATACTGTTACTTCCACTAAACGATTAAATATCTTACTGAATCATTGTTGATACCAAGAAACTTTGATTTAATTAGACATTTCTTTCTTTTTTTGTGTGTGTGTACAAAATGTAATATTAAAGAACAATAAACCATTTTGTACGTCTAGGCCATCCTGTTCACTAAATTAAACTAAACACTAAAAAAACCAAAAAAAACAACCTTTAATTTTCAACTATTTATCAAGCTTTTCCCCTAATTTCATTTACTACTACAACTGAAGGTAGTCCTTTTCAAAGCCAACTAACTGTTTAGACTAAAGTTGTCTTTTCTGAAAAGGACTTGCATCCTGCCAATAACCTAACAATAACAGCAGCAAAAAAAGCATGAACATTATTTATCAATTCCCTTAGCAATCTCAAGTGCCTTAATTAGATCCCCCCTAACTCTTCTTTGTTCCTTAGAAAATATTTTTAAATATCTTCAAACTTCCTTGTAAGAAACCCTTCCCATCCCAGTGTTCCTCCACTGAGCTCCTTCTAAAACTTCAATACCCTTTCCAAGACAAAACTCACTGTTCCACATGTGGCCTAACCAATGACCTATACAGAGACACTGTAACCTATTTAAGCTTCTATTCAATATTTCTGTAGATACAACGTAAAATCCTATTTGTCCTACACTAGCAACAACATATTGCTGATGAGCATGAATATCAAGACTTTTTTTTTCCATAACACGGTTAAAGTTATTCCCACAAATCAAACTATGATGTCCCACATTCATTAACTTGTATTTTTTACAATTAAATGCAACCTACTACTTACTTGCCCAATTTACCAAATAATCCAAATCCTTCTGTTAAACAGTGTCATTCTTCATCACAGTCAGCAACACCCAAAACTTCTGTCATCAACAATTTTAAATAACTAACTAACCATTCCTTCATCTATATCACTGACTTAAATCAAAAGGAGCAAAGTCCAAACATGTGACAATAATCTAGTTTGATTAAACTTCATTTGTAACAACACTACTTCTATTCAGTGACTTTTCTATTTAGTGAACCAAGCTCAATTTCACCGAACTTTTAACAATCTTTTAATGTAGTAACTTGTCATATGCTTACTGGAAATCCAGATACACCAATTACACACAACCAGTAACCGCTTTAAAGAGTGTCAGAATATTAGCAATGCAATATTTTCCCACAAAAAACTGTTAGCCATCAAATAGAAAAAAATTAAAAATTTTATTAAATGAGTTAGTAAAGAGTCTTTTAATCACACGTTAAAAAAACCAAAAACTTACACTGAAAAAGTAAAGCTAATAAGTTTAAAATTACTGTGACAAAGGAAAGTTACATTAGCCAAATTCCAATATTCTGATACTTGTCCATTATTCGAGGACCTAAAATAATTACTATGAATCATTAAACTCCTTCAAAATCTTTGAGTAAATATTATATGGCCCAAAACTGTCATTCTTTAAATGTTGCTTTATCCTTCTAAACAATCTCAGAATTAATGTTCTTATTTTATTTAATCTTGTTTCCATCTAGCAACTGTTCAATTTGAGATATATTGCTCACACTTTATTAGTAAAAACCGAAAAATAAGTTAATAACCTAGCCATCTCATCTAATTTTTGTGTTTAGCCGTTCATTAGTGTTTCGTACTTGCATGTTTTAAGTCCCTGCTCTAACATCGATAGTCAATATCGTTGTTACTTTTCGTTGTAGTCATTGTTTGGAACGTGTTGAGGAGTGGCATGGCATGCCGATCATTTACGTTAATTGTTACAATCAGGTTTTCGTCGATGTATAACTGGTGTTACAATAGCACTTACTTGAGTGTATAACAGAGGGATGCTGACCCAATCGTAATTAAGCATGTTTCCACATAAACCACGAAAAGTTAACATTTCCTGCAAAACATCAGCAAGAAAATGTTGGTAAGTATCCATATATTCTCTTAAAGTAAATGTTATTATTAATAACTATGTGACGAATGTAAATAATATTAACTAACTAAATATACAAAAAAGATGGTTAACGAAACATAAATATGGCTCATAAAAGATCCTAGTAAAAAATAGAAATACTGAGGTGACACGTGACTTTTGCTTCACCTTGTATATTTATTACATATACACGTGGACAACTACTGAACTATACTGTACCATAAAGAGCGCATTCATTTGAATGGAATCTTTTATCCTTCCTTCCTTTCTAGCTCTCATCGTGAGAGAAGCAAACCATTGAGCAGGGATCCACCATTTACTCCCACACAAATTTACTTTCTCGTAGGCTTTACGTTCCTCAGCTGTAATAATTCCTTTAAGATAAACAACCCTCATTAATGTGTGTATATACGTACATAAAACATTTCTAACTGCGTATAGTGTATATACATCTGAAACTAAATATGTCTACAATATCAAAAGGTTAATTCCACACACTGTATTATTGACAATACGGGTATTGAAGGTTTGTTTATATTTTAAAATGTCCGTGCAGTTTTTAGCCGGAACTTTTATTTGTCACGCAATAAGCAACCTATAGAAAAAAAACAAACAACAACAAATGTGTGGCGATAACTGCTATTCTCCATATGCATTCCCTCCCTAACACTTTTTCCTTCTAATTATAGCTTGGGCGCCACCAAAACCATACAGATTCTTTAAAGCATGAGATACTTGCGTTTGAAGATAATGGAAAATAATGAACAAAATTCAAAAGACTAACTATGATCATTTGACTATGTGGTTCTCAGTGCCATCAAGCAAGACCTGCATGCTCGAAAGGAGTGGTAAGACAGAAAGGAATATTTACAATTTCTACAATGAAACAATTTGATATTTTATGGCCTACTGTGTCTTTAAACTTTTAGTCATTAGTCCTGCATAGTTAGGCGTTTTTGTTATAATGAAACTTTAATTGCGTTCGTCAAAGCTAACGAGTGTGGCCATTATCACTTCGAGCTCTGCGTGTTCAGTCAAGTAATAAATCTCTAGACTGAACAAATCCCCCTTCCAACAAGTTGAAAACTAATAAACAAAGCTATTTTTCAGATAAAAACAACAACGTATAATTGTCCTTTAATACTACACCTTCTATTAGTGTAAAATGAAATGTTAAAATAAAACAAAGAAAAAACTTATTTCGATCAAAATGAGTAAAACACCAGGAACATTATTTAAGTGTTAAAAGGAGTCAACTAAACTGTTTCCATGCTGTCCACCTGTGATCATTTTTTGTATTTTTTTTAAATGAATATAGAAGATTTCACGATTTTAGATTAGATTCTTCTTCATCGGGATTCGGACCACATTTTGGGCCAGGGATAGTCAGGTTCTCAGGGGTTTGATTCCCCTCCATGGACTCAGCAGCTAACCCGATGTGGTTTTTCTATAAGAAAACACACACACACACACACACAGTCAGGATCAGCGTTGACTTCTTCCTTGCTCTTAGAAATTATTTTGTTTGCGCTTTTACTGAATTCCAGGTAATAAACCTTGTTAGGTTGTTCCACTATTCACCGTTTGAATAGTTTGTCCGCTGTTCGCAATTTTAACTGACATAGCCTTTTCGTTCCATGTCCAATACGTGGGGTAATACTGACTCATATTTTCACTAGCTTCACGTATGTTCATGTTCAAAATCCAGTACTGCCTAGTAGTCATCTACACGCATACACACAATTTTTTAAATACACAAAACCGTTTTAAAATAAAGCCACGATTCAGTTGGTCTAGCACTGTTTGATCTACAAGTTTCTTATTCATGATGTTCATAGGAGAGAGATACTTGGGACTTGGTACATCATGTATTATGCAACTCCCTAGTTTTCTCATCAGCTTATAGGCATTTTATATACATGTAGGAACAAGTTTTTCTAATCAAATTGCTTGGTAATTGTTAATGAATAGCAGCACCATCTACTGGGATAGTTTTAAAACGCTGCTGAAAAACTGGCACTTATTTTCAAAATACATTTAAACTGATGTTATTACATTTTCCTGCAAAAGTTTTTATTTTTATTTTTAGTTAATAAATGTCCAGAATCAAAACCATTAATTTTAATATTATATTTAATACCATTCCTCAGAACAAGGAGATTAAAAAATGTCTTCAGCTTAAGAGACCCTTAACAACTGTACACAATTTCAACAATAAGGGATTGATCTGAAACTCTAATAGAAACTCACCAGCTTCTTCGATGTGGTCTAAAGAAGGAAACCGTTTTTTTACGGATGTGCTGACTGCCTGAAATGTTAAGACTAATAACAACAACAGGTACCGGCCCAATGTTCGGCGGATTGTTCGGCTTCGTTCATCTGATCCGTGGACAAAGCTGGCAATCAACACAGCACAGCTGTGATAGAAATATTACCTTTTGTAAGTTTAATTAGTAAACTTTATTATTATTCAACTGTTAACAGGCGGATGAAATTTTACAAATCCGAAATGGTCATGTTCAAGAGTTGAAGCACTTGTTTTTTCATATTTTTGGATTAACATCTTGAAATCATCAGGATTAAAAATTCTGTGCAAAACATTCTGATGACACGCGGTCGGATAGAGACTCTCGCGAGGGAAAGAGTCGCGTCGAAAAATTAACGCAAAACAACTGAAGCCTACTTTGTATGCACGCAGTTAGAATAAGGAGAACGAAAACTGGACAAGTAAATATTACACAGATTCAAAGGCAATATATCAGTAAATTTGCGTGGACGGATTTTATTCAGTAATAAACTGCACTGGAATCGCGTTCTCCTCTCGGACCAAATACGATTTATGTGCGTAGGTGTAATATCTACAATACTAGGAATAGCAGAATTGTATTATCTGTAGCTATTTTGCTAAAAATATAACTGAAAATATCGATTATGTAATAAAATTGATAATAACACCTCGAATATCCAATAACAATATTATTTGGTAAAGTTTACAGGTTATTTTTGCATTCCTTGCTTGGCCATACCAGATAATCAGATGTGGCTTTGATCTAAAATTTTGGAAATTAAAGTGACACTATTTACATAGAAAGTACAAAATAAATATTATATCAACATTCTAGTTTCACTACAAATTATTACGACTTAGTATACAGTGTAATCAAATTCTAAATCAGTAAACTTTACAAAGAAAATTTTAATACACTAGAAACCTTACCTATCTGGCCAAGGGATAGAAGTAAACTGGGACCACCATCGAGATATTATTAAAGTTACGTAAAAGCCTAGAATGACCGATAGAGGGATCACGTCCGTGAAGATTGAACAGTAACGCGCTATCCTTTCGAATATTCTGAGAAAATAAAATCGTTTCGTCTTAATATCACAAAATGTGAATGGTTTATAACTCCATTAGATGTAGTAAAATATCACATTATTTCTATCATAATGCTCTTCACCAGTCTGATATTAATTTTTAAAATAGACAATTAAAACGGATATGGAGAGGTAAGTAATAACAGCGACTGATTTTGATGTTTAGCATAACATTGCTTGCGCCAAATTATAATTATTAGATACAGTGGAATCGGCATGGCAAGGTGATTGAGACACTATGCTCGCAACTTGAGGGTCGAGGGTTCGAATCCCCGTCACATTAAACATATACGCCCATTCAGCCGTAGGGGCGTCATAATGTGTGGTCAATCCCACTATTTGTTGGTAAAAAAGTAGCATAAGAGTTGGCAGTGGGTGATGATGACTAGCTGCTTTCTCTCTAGCTTTACACTGTTAAATTAGGGGCGGCTAGCGCAGATAGCTCTCTTGTAGCTAATTTTGCGAGAATTAAAACAAAAACAAAAAATCATTAAATATAATAATAATGATAATACTGTCAGTAATTAGAGATGTTCTTTACAATGTAAGTTGGACTGTGGTAATTGCCCTGCATTTTTACCTCATTACTAACGCTTTTTTTATTTAGTTTCTTCAAATACACATAAAATAAATATAAGATTGTCCAAACGTGAGGTTTATTATATCCAACAATTAAAATACGCGTCTTTTAATATTTAATTACTTGTTCGAAACACAAAACCGTTAAATCTTTTGGAAGTTTGAAGGGAAATGCTCTTTCTTTATAGTGGTATAAAATTCCAAAGTCGCTTAGCAGTGCGCTGGTTGGGAGAAACATGTGCGCCTACAGCATATATTAATGTTTCTCTGTATATAACGCTTATTTTCCTATATTGAAAACAAGAACGTATTCACATTACAGAGGAGTATTAAAAACAAATTAATATCAAACTGAACAAGATTATTCAGACAATACCAAAGATAATTAGAGAAAAACATCACATCTTTTTCATTAGTACTGTGGTATTCTCAGATAAACTGATTTCTGCGCAAGTATATGATAGGTACCCTAACAACAGTAGGGTCAAACAGGAATCTAAAATCTCGACAACTGAATATTCAAATTGCGCGAGATATAAGCTGATTGAGAGTTAAATTTCTACATCACTAAAGGTGGTGAAAAATTACACGATGTACTTCTACAATTTTTATTTAATGTGCTTGAACTGTGAATCTAAGATTTCATGGTTTGATTACCATTGTCATAAAAATGCTCTCTATACTTTGAGGTTCAAGGTTGGACTAGGAGAGTCAAACAATCTATTACTGAATCAGACAATAACAACACACGAGACAATAGTAGGTATATACTGTTGACTAGTTGCATTCCCTCTAGTCTATTAGTTCAAAATTAGGAAAGTTTCTTTGCTTGTTTGTAATTTAGCTAAAGTTACACAACGGATTATCTGTGCTTTGCCCACTACGGATGTCAAACCCCGGTTTCTAGCATTGCAAGTCTGTAAACGTACCGCTGAGCCACTGAGGATCAAAATTAGGAAAGTCCATGTGCATACAGCCTTTCTGTACAGC
The DNA here is from genome assembly GCF_004210375.1 of Tachypleus tridentatus. Classification (NCBI taxonomy): domain Eukaryota; kingdom Metazoa; phylum Arthropoda; class Merostomata; order Xiphosura; family Limulidae; genus Tachypleus; species Tachypleus tridentatus. The sequence goes on along the minus strand of NC_134826.1, from coordinate 60,297,047 downwards.
TTTTGCATAAAGTTCCACAATGATATTTCTGCCTATGACGTGACAATTTGGAAAAATATATTCAAGGTATCTTTGCAAAAATCACCCATTAGAAAAAAAAAAAGGTACTATTCATATTAGTTAAGATTTTTACTAGGCAGTATAAAGTAAAATGCCTCACCTTTTCTGATTTTCCATTAGTACATATCGATAAAGTACGTTAAGGGCATAATAGAATACAATGAAGATGGTAACTTCTCGCCAAAGTGTTTTGTAAATGCTTGCCTTCCACTTAATAAGAAGTTTACTGAATCCACATAGTCGCGTATTGGCGACCTCCAAAGAATAAGTAACAGTCATTTCAGCTGGCAAAGACCATCTAGAACTCTTCTTAGAAAACTCTGTTAAGTAACTGTCAATAAAAAACAGAATACAGAGTCACTTTAGTATTTTGTCAGCTTTAAACCTTTACATAACTACTGTGACATGAACTAAGAGAAAAAGGTAAGAACACGTACATACTGTGATACAGTAAGGTTTAAAAGTACTAGATTTAACAACAGATTTAAAAATATATGATTTTTGAAAGAGAATACAAAGCACGAGTGATCTTAAATACAAGCACTCACAGGGAGCCATGAAGAAACACTAAGCCATCAGTCTATTGGGTAATTTGAACATGTCACAGCTTTGGGGTTTTTTTTTGGTTCAGGTATATTTAATATGTTTATTGTATCAGCTCAGTACAAGTCTTCCCTTTAATTCCACTTAACTTCCAAGGAACATTTTAAAAACGAATTACTATCATTAAGATGTGTACGCTATTTGTATAAAATAAGTAATAATTATTTTGCTTTATTTAAGGTATTTTGCATAAGGCCTAGAACCTGCGAAACACCCTCGGAACTAATATTCTCGAACATGTTTGCATTACAGGTGGAAGTCAATTAAATCGAGAACCTCTAGAGTCATCTCCATAAAATCCATACAAAGCATTCTGTGGTAAAGAAACTGTTAGAGAATAACCAATGAAGAAGTGCCACGTGGAGCTGCAGAATAAAGAAATGTTATTTTCCCATTTCAGATAGCATATACCGTTTACACAGTGGTATGCAAGTTTTGGTTGTTGTTTTTTTATATCAGAAATAGAGAAATCTTCACACTGTTTTTTTGTATTGAAGAAGGTACAAAGACTTTATGGCACATGTTGTATAACGTGTTTATCTCGGACGAGATAGATTTGTCATTTTGAGATGGGTAAGACTAAATTCCCCATTTTCATACCAAAAGTACATATTGTAAGTAGCCATGTTGTATTGTGCAAAAGACCCCCAAAGGTTGTCGGGTCAGTTACAAGTATAAAACAACAACAAAAAACATACTATATATTACATTGCTTAAATACAGATACTGTAAAATAATTAGTTTAAAACACTAATATTAGGTATGACAATACAATATCTGGTATGGAAATACGCCTCAGAGTACGTGGTTTAAAACACTATTACTCTGTATTTGACGGAATCGCCGATACACAGCTAGTAGGTCTTCGCACAAACGAGAGGTTCGTGGATTTAACACTTGTAAAAAATGTAGCTATTTACTGCAAAGCGATTGGAAATTTGATTGACAAAAAAGGTTCGAACAAACATTACAACAAGGTCGATAATTAGGGTGTATTATGGGAATACAATGAAATTAAGAGAATAAAAAGTAATCCGTATTTACAGATTATGAAAAAAAAATCCCACACGATCAACAGAAAGGGCAGAAAACAAATAAAAACTTGGCCGAATATTTGTTTAACGAGTTTTGGTTCTTTTATGAGAGAAACGAGTCTTTTCTTTACAAAGGTCAAAAGTGAATCTCTCCCGGGGTCCTGGAAAGGAACAAAAACTGCAGTCACAAAGTATATTCCCTCTACAGCTGGCCAATCTGGAAACAGGCACCAAGATGTTCAAGTATCTCTGTTGCATGTGGTAATCACAAAATTATCCATCAAACGCAAGGTCAAACAGAACACAATGAAACTATTTTGTTACACAAAAGAAAATTCTCTTGACCAGTTAAGCCGCGAGAAGTATGTCCATTTATGCACATGATCTCAAATGAATTAAATGTTGTTCCATAATTAAAATTTATAAAAGGTTTAAGGGCTTTGTGAATTAAAATTAATCAGGTAACTATGTAAGGATAAGTCCGTTTCTTGTTTATCTTTCTTTTTATCTCTCCGTCAGCTGTAACTCAAGCCACAGCGTGCTTGCTTCCAAGCCTGCACGCAGAACGCTTCACTACTCAACCAGGTGGGCCTTTTCAATTTCGAGCCAAAAGGGATTCACGATAGATTAGTTATAGTCGAAACGTACACGCAATGATAGTGTTTAATATTGACAAATACGAATATCTGTCAATAGATAGAGCCACTTGCTATACAACCGAAAAAAAAGTAGCAATAAAAAAAACTTATTAGAAAGAGCATTTGGGATGGAAGCAAAAATTAGATTAACAATTCGTGCTTTCAACCATTCTTGGTTGAATTCTGGAATGGATAATCCAAATTTTCCTCCCATCTTAAATGCTCTCTATAGAGTTCCCGATCTTTTTATATCCAAACAACTTTAGAATAAGATATTTTTAGTCCTAGTATAATTATGGGATAGTAATACACTGATGTTTGAATGCTACACTACTAAGTACAAGACACTGTATGCGATTTTAAAATATTTTTACTCGATATAAGAATACACCGTACAACACAGTTTAAAATGTTAGTACAAGGTAAGAAAACACACAAAACAACAACAGATGATTTAAAACATTAATATTACGTATTAGAACAAGTTGTAAAATCTATGATTCGAAGACCGAGTTGAGACTTTCGGACTGAGAAAATATCGTTATATACAGGTTCCTATTACGCCGTCCCTCGCATTGTTACCTACACCACAGATGGATATTACAATGAAGAACAAGTTATGTTGTATCCTAAAGACCCCCCCCTTTTACATAAATTTTATCCTGTTTGATAAGAATTTTTCCGATCATAAAGAAATGCCCCAGAACGAAGATAACCCGAACAAAAGGAATTTGGTTACATTCTTTGGCCAATATTCTCTTGTTAAAACGATAGAATTAAGCACGAATAAAAAACGTGTTTATGAGAAATTTTGACAAGCTTCAAATATTCGCTCTGCTAATTAAAAAAGGCAAAAAGTATTAGGTATACTAGAGTATATGCTGCGTGTCCAAACCAAATTATGTCAGATATAACTTTGAAAAAGAACAGTTTAAAAGCTCAACCAACACTAAATAACCTATTAACACATTAGTACAGATATTAAAATATATCGAATTCCACTGGAATATAAAGTGGTTATTACATAAAGTATTGGTAAATCAAGACACAGAAGCTGTAATAGTTTAAATATAGTTAGGCCCTATAGCTGACCAAATAATAACACCAACAAAAATGGGGTTAAATAATTTATCTTGCAGGTAAAATAAGTGGACATACCCTAACTTTAAAGAGAAGGCAGTCAGATATTAGCACCTACTACCCACTTTTCACGTTAAAGGTTTGACTACCCTCCTCATAGTGTAACTACAACTTAGTGTGTTTGGGGGGAGAGAAGAGGTATTTGTGGTAATGCAGGGATTAGAGCCCAGCTCTAAAGTCAACTCTACTACGAGGCCAAACCCCCATTAACACACGGAAAATCCAGTGGAACTAAATTTAGTATTGGTGATATTTCCAAATTAAACCGATTGGTGATATTTCCAAATTAAACCGATTTACCAGTAAAAAATTCTGATACAAATCCCAATGAATAACTAAAGGTTTAGTCCAGTTACCTAATGTTTGTTTGTGATTAAGTACAAAGCTACACAATGGGCTATCTGTGTTATGCCCACTATGGGTATCGAAACCTGGTTTCTAGTGGTGTTAGCCCGCAGACATACAGTTGTGCCCCTGGTGGGCTCCAGTTTTCTAAGAAAGGTTTCTAAATGACAATAATCTACTGACGTTTAGTTGTTAATATAAAAATGACAATCGGAACACTTAATGCAGTGGTTCTTAACCTTGTTGGAGGTACTGAATCCCGGAAGTTTCGTACTTGCATTCACTGAACCCTTCGTAATTGAAAAAATAAAATATGATTTTTTTCAAATTCAAAACATAAATAGATATTTTATTGGTGCACAAAATGAATCATGCATCAGTTGCACACAATATCACTGTGTTCAAAGAACAAAATTAACAAAACATGAATTTCACACAAAAACAAAACGTAACTAAATAAATATTTACTGCAAATCAATGCGACTTTTGCTGTTGCCTTTCAGAAACAAGTTCAGAAATGCGCGGCTTCACCTTGGCAAGTGTCACTCTCATATCATTTTAACAACAAAGTCTGATCCTTTTCTTCGTTTTTTTATGTCTACCATCTTCGAAAAGGATTGCTCGCAAAGATATGTTATAACAAACGGTATGAGTATCTCAAGGGCTTTCTTAGCAATAAGAGGGTACGCTACAATTTGGTGACACCAAAACGTTGAGAGCGTTGTTGTTCTGAAAAGTTGCTGTTGAACCTGGCTCTGCTGAAGTTCAATGATTTCGTCGAGATATTCATCATTGACATCTGTTATCGCAACACTAAACGTGAACGGCTGTCTCACCCCTGCTGGATATGATTCTCTGGTGGGGAAGTATACGTCGAGAGACTTTGCGAGTTCATCAATTGTTTGCTTCAATTCCCCGGGAACAGAAATGTCTCCGATTTCAGACACATCTTCGATCTTACTTACACAGTCGTCCAGCAGGGGAAAGTTTGCAAAGTTATCATTCTCTGTTCGTCGTTTCCATAACGGTAGCTTTTTTTTTAAAGCCTTCAGGTTTTCTTCCGCTTCGATGATGTTGACTCCACCGCCCTGCATCTGTTGATTGAGATGATTGAGAGCATTGAAGATATCGACCATGTACGCCAAAATGAGAATGAACTTAAATTTTTCGAAGCAATCTGCATGACAATTTGGTGCTCTCGCATAAACAGGGTTAATTCCACATCCATGGCAAAAACACGATTCAGCACCTTTCCCCGAGATAACCACCGAACGTTAGAATGGTACAGAAGTACCTCGAATTCAGAACCCATTTCATTACAAAGCTCTTTGAAGATGCGGTTCTTAAGGGCACTATTTCGCACAACGTTCACACATTCCACTACAATTTTTAATACTTCTGCCAGTTTTGAAGGCAAGGTTTTTTGTTGCCAACGCATGTCTGTGCAAAACACAGTGCATTACAATGATGTGTGGTGCATCGGCTTTCACTAGTGCACCAAAACCAGAGTTTCGTCCCAGCATGACTGGAGCTCCGTCCGAACAAACTACAGAAACCATATTCCACGAATGATCGTTGTCTCTGAAGAAGTCATCCACAAGTTTCTTCACGTCAGCTGCCTTAGTTGTTGTTGTAAGAAACTTACAAAATAAAACATCTTCTTTTATGTCGTCGTTCTTTACATAAAGCATGAATACAACAAGCTGGCTTAGATTGGAAACGTCGGTGGTCTCTCGAGTTGAAGGCTGAATTTTGTTGGGCTTGAAATCAGATCAGCAACTACTTGAGCCAAGATGTCATCGCTCATGTCACCTATTCTGCTGCTAATGGTGTCATTTAAAAGAGGAATTGGAGATAACTTATTTTCAGCAGCTTTTATCAGCATGATATTCGCCATCTTCAACGCAACTGGTTTTACGAGTGCTTCACCAATGGTGTGTGGTTTGCCCTGCTTTGCGATCAATAGGTAACTCTGTACGATGCTGTGAGGATCGGTTTGTCGATGGGTACAAAGCCGAGAACAGGCAAAGTAGCCTTTTCATCGAACCTGGCTCTCTTTACCTTGAATTCAGCAAGCGTTGTGCTATTGTATTTCCCATCTCCATGCAGCTTTAAGGAGTGTTCTCTTAGTTCTGCCGGTGATAGACTAGATTCTAGTCTATATTAGACTATTAGAAAATATTAGTCACTAATATTCTAGTCACTAGAATTTCTCAACTTGGCTTTGCAAATCATGCATTGAGGACGCCACCATGTTCCGTTATACACGTGAATCCATATGTACGTATTCGTCCGACCACTTTCTGTTTTTGCTCGACGCAGTTAGTATAAAGGGATTGAAAGATTAGGAAAAAAATCACAAATGACGCACGATTATTACAGTCACAAGTCGACTACTAAGCGCACAAAGTTCCCTGCAGCACAGATATTAAGGCCAAGTGATGCGACGTGATCAGCCGCAACCAATGATGGCCAAGAGGAGCATGGCGTCACGAATCATACGAGTGGAAGCGAACGGAACAAACACACACAGTATGTGTGTCTTGACTTACGCTGAGCCTGAGACTAACTCACCGAATCCCTGGGGTTTGTTTGAACCCAGGTTAAGAACCACTGACTTAATGTAAAATGAACAAAATATTTGTTTGCTATCGAACAAAACTAAAAAAAAAAAAACACCGAGCACGTGCGTAAAAGCTCATGTTTTTTTTCATTTCGCGCAAAACTACACGAGGGCTATCTGCGCTAGCCGTCCCTACTTTTGCAATGTAAGACTAGAGGGAAGGCAGCTAGTCATCACCATCCACCGCCAACTCTTGGGTTACTCTTTTACCAACGAATAGTGGGATTGACCGTAAAATTATAACACTCACACGGCTGAAAGGACAAGCATGTTTGGTGTAACCGGAACTCGAATCCTTGATCATCAGATTAAGAGACAAGTTCCTTAACCACCTGACCTAGCCGGGCTGAAAGCTCGTGGGCAGTTTCTTCTTGGTGGTTTATGTTTAGCGAATCAGCTTCCTATCTCAGTGTCCAGAGAACAGCCCGACCTCGTGATCCTTGTTTTCAGATAGCACTAGTCGGTTGTCCCCGATCGGCCAACTGTGTTTCACCTTTGGATTATAAAAAATCAACAAAAAGTCATCTAAACGAGTTCTGGAACTTGAATGTGAACAATCAGTACACATTAAGAGTGGCAACACATTTTAAGAAAGTTGTATTCTCAAAACATTCAACATAAAATCTAATACTTCATAAAATATGCAACTCAATAACCACCCCTGCCAGTCAGTACGATTTGAACCTTAGAGTGTTAATCCAATGCTCAGAAAACCTTTCTAGCGAGATGTTCTGATCAAATATCAGTATTGGCTACTGTTCTTCCAGCGGTTACAAATTTGAAGTGATTCGTCATTGAGACCCTCTCTGTCCATTGCAATGAACTGATTCGTCCTTCATGTCTACTAATATGCGACAACAAAATTCAAATTATTCAAAGCGCAGTTTCCGGAAATATTATGCTCGGAATAAATCAAGCTCTTAGAGAGAGGAAGGGGCTAAAATCACAAACACAAATGACCAAACAAACAAAAACTTTATTCAGAGTTACTGTGGTTGGTGTCTGTTCACCAGATTGGATGACAACTTTGTGCTGTTGTGACTATAATGGAGTCTCTTTACACCCACGTTCACACAAAGACAGAGCTTTGAGTTACCACTGCTCAAGTTCAGACAGAAAACGTTGCACTGTGTAACAGCAAAATCTTATGTCACTAAATATTTCAAATATTAGTGCTATTTCTTTTGTTGTTGTTGATTTCTATCGGTGTTTATTTTTGGCTGTTTCATAGTTTTATTTACATACATCTTAAAATGCGTGTTTTTCGCCTTTTCATCTTGTTATGGGTATACTAATATAATATATATTCTCTGTATATTAATTTTTCTTATAGGAGTAATGACACGTGCAGAACAGTTCTACTTACATTTAAGCTTTGTAAGAGCATATAATATTATATATGGAATAATAAAAACATAAAACTAACGATAGAAATGTGTTCCTTTTTATTCACTGTAACATTCCAGATTAATATAGTCCATATTCAAAGGGCTAACTAAGCCTCGTGAACACAGTGACTCGAGAAATTAGGTATGTTAATATAAACCGAATAAATGTGTTTATTACGAAAAGACCGATTTTTTTATTTTTGTACCTGGGATGTTTTATCGGTAATTATTGGTTGAAAACTAAGATAAGAAACTAAATAATATTTACAGATAATGAAAAAATCTAACTTTCTAAAATCTAACCAGTTTGAACAAATATCTGGATCATCCATTAAAATGGATCTGTTTCTAAACAGGTGAAACATAAAAGGATTAAGTACATGTTTACCACCATTCATTATACACTTAATACAAATGTCATACTGTGTACAAACACATACACTAGCATTTACAAAGATATATTTATATATTGTAAACTCATGACGTGGGGCCTGGCATGGCCTAGCGCGTTAAGGCGTGCGCTTCGTAATCTGAGGGTCGCGGGTTCGCGCCCGAGTCGTGCCAAACATGCTCGCCCTCCCAGCCGTGGGGGCGTTATAATGTTCGGTCAATCCCACTATTCGTTGGTAAAAAAGTAGCCCAAGAGTTGGCTATGACCACCCAAGAGGTGGTGATGACTAGCTGCCTTCCCTCTAGTCTTACACTGCTAAATTAGGGACGGCTTGCACAGATAACCCTCGAGTAGCTTTGTGCGAAATTCCAAAAAAACAAACAAAACTCATGACGTGAAAATGATATTCATAACAATTCCTACTATGAAACTAGATCAAACCTTGCATCTGAATCAAACTAATAGAATATCCATTAAACGATTTTTTCCTACCGATATAGTTTAAAAACAATTTTAAAAGATTTTTTTTATTTTTTTTATTTTCAATGTTTATGTCGTTCAGAATGCTAAGCCTAATTTTACACCTACATACAGAACCTCGTACAATTTTTTTTATTCTTTTGACCTTCTCAAAAGTTATTTTTACAATAAAAAGTGCTTAAAAGGGCTTAATATTTTATAACCTTTACGCACTATCATTTGTTTGTTTCGAATTTCGGGCAAAGATACAAAAGGGCTACCTGCGATAACCGTCCCTAATTTAGCAGCTTAAGACTATAGGGACGGCCGCCACTCACTGCCAGCTCTTTAACTACTCTTTTAGTAACGAATAGTGGAATTGACCGTCATATTATAATGCATCCGCGACTGAAAGAGTTAGCATGTCTGATGTGACGGGGATTCCAACCCACGACCCTCAGTTTACGAGTCGAGTGTCCTAACCATCTGGCCATGCTAGATCTACTCACTATCAATCATTCTTATTTCAAGTACTTAATATTAACGCTATATTTATGACAGTTAGCATATATCTTAACGACAAAAATACACATTTTTAAAGCCTTTACACAAGAAATCCATCTTGTGAAGTATTGACCTTATTTCTTACAGCGAATTATGTGTTTTTACACGTTCCTTGTGCACAGTGTTTATTGAGATTTATTGTTGGATCCGTATTTGATTTATCTGGTAACAAGGCATTGCTTAAGTTTTAAAATGCATGGAAATTAAAAACTTTCCCAACTTTCATTTGAGATACCCAATGTCGTTCGTACCTCCTACACTCCGAAAGAGATGAACATTGTTTCTGCATGTATAATACCATACACTCAGTTTAGTAGAGACATCTCGAGATAATAAACGAATAGATGTCAAGAGGATTGATATCAGTGTTATGAGTATACTAATATACCGTGTATACTCTGTACATTAACTTTTCTTATGGGAATAATAACAGGTAGAATAGTAGCACTGTTCGACGTCATTTGACTTGTTTTTCTTTACACACACTTTGTTTCACTTTGCGTTGTCTCGTTTCTTCGATTAAGTTAAGACATTTTATTATCTCATCCTGCGATAGTTATCCTGGCCATTCCTACTGTTATTTTTAGTTCGTACCCGAGCTTCCGTTATGGACACGTGACCTTTTAATACACAATAGTAATATTAATGTCCCCCGTCATATAAAAGAACTCAATATTAATCATTTGTGTTACTAATTTTAAGAAAACAAAAACGTAATCTAATTATTACACATACACACACGCCCCACTCCCAAAATAAAAAAACCCTTGACAATGCAAACCACTTTGTATCCATTTGATTAGTCGAGACTATTGACTTATTAAAACGGTATGATCAATATTTTAAAAAGTAAGAAGTTATCTGTATAGTAATAAAGGAGATAGATTTCTACACTGATCTTTTGGAGTTTCCGCAATGCAACGACAATTTGAAAGCGAAACAGTAACCTTCGAAACGAGTTAACTATTCACGTTCGTGAAGCTTCCTTATGCAGAAAATGTGTTTTAAATGAACATCCTTCTTAAAATATCCCTACTGTAGGCGTATAGCACATCATCTTTAAATAATCAAATTGAATTGCGTTGAATTACAAAAATACAGAAAAAAAAAAGGATGTTAACCCTAAATTTATAAAATAATTCTTATACCGTTCACTATCAGGAGGGTACAAATATTTCATTTCCCCGTTATCTGTCTGTCAATCAGTCAGTCACCATTAAAAGAACGTTACAAAAAGGACGCCAAATGTTCCAGTTTATATTGTCTTGACATCAATAAAACGTGCACGTGTCATGAGTGACGGGAAAAAATATGAATTCATGATACATGAACTGCAGAACCAACAAATAAAATTCATTTTTAACTTCGGTTTTATTTACTCTTGAAACAAACACTATCGCGAGGATATCGACAGAACACATCAAGTATTGAGTAATTTCAAGTTTTTACACAGCGTACATTAGAATACCAAACAAAACCGAGAAGTAATCCTTTTTATGTCTATGTAAATACACAGTGGGCTCCTGTACTCCTTAATGGAAGTAAGTGAAAAATTGATTATAATTTTATTCAAGTTTGTGCATGCAAATCGTGTGCAATTTTGTGTCTAAATACTTTAGAAAAACAACGTGTTTAAAAACGCGGAGAATCATATTTGTTGGAATAATATTCCAACCACTTGAACCTACTAGATGGGTCCGGTAGCACGTTTCCAGTAAAATTCTGAACAAACTAGAGTGAAAAAAAAAAAAACACGGAAAAACTGAAATAAAGCAACCTCGGATCTCTGGACCACAGAATAATACTAAACTAACTTGGAGTAATAGCCCCCCTCCCCATCAGCTGTGCATTTCCGCATTCCCTTGTATCTTTGAAGATATTATATACTGGCGAGTAAAATTTTATTTTTCTTATAGCAAAGACACATCGAGCTATTTGTTGTGTACACCAAGGAGAATCCAACCCCTTACTTTAGCGTTGTAAATCCGAAGACTTAGCGCTGTCCCAGCGGCGGACAAAGAGTTAAAGAGTTGTAAGTTTGTGGTGATAAGATGGAATGTAGAATTTATTAAAATAAACCTAAATAATGTTTGAGTTATTGCTTAGAAAATGTAGAATTTTATGTTTCTGTAAAACCACTGTCACGAAACGGTCTATTTTCACCAATCATCCAAATTACGAATACAACTGAAAACAATACACATGGTTCTTATGACGAGAAACCCACTTGAAGTGAAAATGTATTCGCAAGACGGCTGGTATGGGTATTAGTACGTTAATTAATCTGAAGACGATTTAAGAATGTCAAAACGTTGTTTCGTAGTTTATCTTAATTAAAGTGCAAATACCCACATCAGCTGTCTAGAGAATCCATTAATACACCAACTTAATATTAGACCGAACGTTTAAAAAAAATAGAATTTGTTGTATTAAAACATAGATTCGTGTATTCAAGTGATAAAATAATACTTTTCTCTCCAAGTTACGTTTATTTTTACAACATAGTCGATAACCGATAAAACCCATAACTACACCACGTAGGGATTAACTGACATAAGGGTTATGTAACTGACAAAATGGTATCTCTGGCACGTGCTCTCAAGGTTATGGTTTCACGTTCTACTGGCTTCTTATTTCACTTTTAGTCATTTGTTCTACTTTAAAGCGCATAGGTTACGAAAAGTAATCTTCGTAATAAACCAAATGCCTTATTACCTCTATTACTTTTTTGTAGCATCAAACTTCATAACTAACAATGTACAAGGAAAACGTTGCACAAGTATAATGTTATTATTATTACCCATTGTAAATAATTCATACCTTTCTTAATTTCGCCTCAAGAGTCGATGTGCTGATAATAGGACTATTCTGTGCTCACTTCTTTACAAGAGACACATTAACTTGGTATAAAAATTCAGACTGCTTTTCCTACCCAAGCAACTCACCCTACAGGATGAAACGGAAACGAAGCCCGAAAGTGTTTCGTACATCCTGAAGTGTTTTAAACAAATTATGATACGTTAACACGTGATTACACATTGAAAGCTAAAACGCTTCGGCTTTATTCATACAAAAGACAACAAATGCTGTCATACAATTGCAGTTGTATTAAAGTTAAACTAAGTTATAAACCAAATAAAAGTAATCAATACTAAAGACATTTACGTTCGATACTCTTAATTTAATAAATTAAAAATGACATCTTAAATTCAACTTTTTCCTTCTAATCGCCCTCCCAGTGGCTCAGCGATATGTCTGCGGACTTCCAACGCTAAAATCAGGGTTTCGATACCCGTGGTGGGTAGAACACACATAGTCCCTTGTCTAGCTTTGTGTTTAATTCAACAACAACATTCCTTCTAATCTTGGTTTAAATGGCTATCGAATTAAATAACAACTGCTAGTTCTCAGTTCATTGTGACGTATGTAGTAACAAACTGATCGATTTACCTACTATATTTATAGAACTTTTATTTGATCAAAATACAAAGTTTTTACCTTTCTCTTTAGCGGCATCTGTCGACTAGTTTTGAAACATAAATTCATAATGTTATTTATTGTACTTTTTTCTGTATGAAACACATCTGATAAATTTGAAATCCTATCATCCATATACAAAGTAAAATAAAAACGGCAACATATAACGTTTTTTTACACGGTAAAGTATTCTTGCAGTAAGATAAATATATATACATATATATTATTTAAAAGGAAATATGTATACGATTTAAAAGTCACTTCACAGTAATTGATTGATTTGTTTTGAACTTCGCGCAAAGCTACAAAAAGGCTATCTGTGCTAGCCGTCCCTAATTTAGCAGTGTAAGACTGGAGGAAAAGCAACTAGTCCTCACCACCCACTGCTAACTCTTGGGCTACTCTTTTACCAACGAATAGTGGGATTGACCGTAACATTATAACACCCCACGGCTGAAAGAACGAGCATGTTTGTTGTGACAGGAATTCAAACTCGCGACCCTTGGATTACGAGTCGAGTGCCTCAATCACTTGGCCATGCCGGGCCGGTACAGTAATTGAAAATTACTAGTGTTGTTCGAAAGGTTCGTGGCCAAGCCTAATAGAATTAAATATATGATTTTTTTCTGACAAATAATAATTGTGATTTTTTTACGAATAAATAACGTCATTTGTATTTTTGAAGGAAACAAATGGGCGGTATTAACGACATGGAGGAGCTCGAACTTTCGGCTGCGATCAGATATTTTGTTAAAAACAAAATGACACAACGAATGCACCAGGACTTGCAAATAACATTAGGACAGGCTATTCCGACGTATTCAACAGTGAAAAAAATGGTGTACTGGTACATAATTATGTAAAGACGATCCGAGGTCAGGTCGGTCTTCAACATCGACCACAACAGAAATTGTAGATACAGTTCATGATATGGGTACATATGACAGAAGAATCACCAATAGTAAGTTATCACAGAAAGAGAGAACCGGGAAAAGTATCGTAGTAAATACTTTGAGTGAATGTTTAGGTAACAATACCGTTAGTACCATATACGTTTCAAACATGTCACGTGAACAGAAACGCATCCGAGCAGTTGAAATCCAAAGTCTACTTGAATAGTTTCAGTAGTTTCTTAACAATGGAAGAAACGTAGGTTCGCCACTTTGACTCAGGGGCAAAAATGCAAAGTTTAAAGTGGAAACCCTCCAAAGAAGTTCAAGTCTCAACACTCTGCTTGGAAGTTTATGGCATCAATTATTTTGTGATTACAAGAGAGGTTTGCCAATGGATCATTTGCAGGGGCAGAAAGACCGTTATGAGAAATTACTGTGCATTTTTAATCAACAATCTGCGTTAAGAAACCTAAGAAAAAAGAATTGCTAAAGACGTGTGCTCTTCCATGAGGACAATGTTCCAGCTGGTAAACTTTGAACTTCTACTTACTTAATCACACCTCACCGGATTTAGCTCCAAGGGATTTTTTTTTTTTTTTGTATTCCCAAAACTTTAACATCTTTCTAAAAGGTAGAAGATTCCAGAGTGATGACAATCTTGTACATATAATCCAGTCATGAACTTAGGAACAAGAAGAAAAAGTTATTTCAGAAGGTCCTAAAGGTCACCGAATACTGCTGACGCAAATGTACAAACATAGAAGATTGTGTCGAAAAATAAACCACAGTTGAACCAATTTCTGTTTTCCTTGAAAGTTAGGTCACGAACTTTTCATTATTTATTGCGGCCACGAAGGTTTTTTGATATGTAAAACAGTTTTCAAAGAATAGTCACTACAGTCATGATTTTCAATATAAATATAAATCTTTCCATTAAAATATACTTTCTCTGGTGACTCGAGTATAAGTTTATAGTCCCAAAATTCAAAGTATTGACCCTGTGGTGGGCACAGCATTGATAGACCATTGTGCATCTTGGCAATTAATGAAATAATTATGGAATTAAAAGATACTCATACAAGAGTTACAAACAAATGATTAATATGTGACGTTACGTAACACTGTGACAGTGAAAAACAAGGACTAAGTTGTACAATGTACTAGTATTTTCTATGTGAATGCTTTTATTTATACAGGACATTACCCCTTACACCCTTTGCTCAGGATACATTTTATCAATACGCGACTAAATAATAGCGGACCCAATGTCTTGTATTACTCCCCACAATTAAACCACATGTCTGGTCACCTTTTGAAATACAAAATAGCTAAATAATTATATTTCAAGAAAACATCTGGGATTTTAAGCCTTTACCCACTCTCCTCGGCTACGTGTATGTAAAAAGTTACATCTATTTATAGAGTGAATTTGCATAACTGTAAAAAAGTGACAAATATTATAAACATAGTCTTAAGATAGTTTATTAGAAAGTCAACAGGAACAGAAAATCACGCTAATTGGCGTTTCTACACCATCTTCCCTTAGCATTTTGATGTCGTTGCTGGTACAATACTAATCTTTAATACAAGTTATCTAACATCTTTAATCCTTAACTGGAACTATTTATGCACGTGTAAAAAAGGAAAAAAAGTGTGAAACTTCCCTATATTTACTTCAGTACACATATTACGTTTCGGAAGAAACGCCACGTTCTTTTTTTAGTGAGCCTCCAGCTTTTCAGTATCTCGACAGTACATCTACAGGTTTATAACTTTAAAATCTGCGCTTCAATACCCCTGTAGGTCGTTAGTGCTAAAAAAATAAGCAATACAAACAAATACGTCCCTAGTGACTTCGCGGTACGTTTGAGGGCTCATGACTCAAACAAATTGGTTTCGACACTCGCTGTTTGTAAAGCACAGATAGCCTATTGTGTAACTTTGTACACAACAACAAAACCAGATATTTACACGTGCGAATGTATCTGTCATCAAAACGTCTTCTTTTAACTCGTTCATACATTAGAACTTCTCCACGTGGGGGCTTGGCATGGCCAGGTGGTTAAGGCACTCAACTCGTAATCTGAGGGTCGCGAATTTGAATCCCCGTCACACCAAACATGCTCACCCTTTCAGCCGTGAGGGTGTTATAATATTACGGCCAATCTCACTATTCATTGATAAAAAGAGTAGCCCAAGAGTTAGCAGTGGGTGGTGATGACTAGCTGTCTTCCCTCTAGTCTTACACTCCTAAATTAGGACCAACTAGCGCAGAGAGCTCTTATGTAGTTTTGCGCGAAATTTAAAACAATCTCAAAACAAATCTCCACGTAGTACTCAGGTGAAAATTTTCAATTATTCTTTGCAAGTTGTATAAGGTGAAATGATTCTTAATTCAAAATTTATGCAGCACCGCAGACCAATGAATTAGAGAAAAGCACTCCAGTTTATGATTTCCACATTATGTTGTCTTTATTTCTTATACGACAAGATTAAATTGCTATTCTGGTGATGACATTTAAACTTTAAATCATTGGGTTTTTCACTGCCACTGGGGTCCACGTATTGTATCATATTGGCTGATTTCACGTTGTTACATCACTAAGTGTATAAATAATGGGCAAAATGAAATGAGTAAAATCACTTATTGTCCGTGGAAAATATATAGAGAGTCCCATTAACAGTTAATGGGATTAACGGCGATACTTAACGTATTTTGTTTTTGGCTAGTATGTGATTAGAGATCCTTTAAGACATGGGCTCATCAGGTATTGTTTGTTTCGTTTTTTTAAATTTCGGTGCATAAACAATTTCAACAAATATGTATGTTATATAATGGATTACACGTTTCAGTAATTCTAGGGTTAAATATTTACATGACATTAGTGTTGTCGAAACGGAAGTATCTGTTTGTAAGCGTGTACATGTTGGTCTTGAAACACTCGAATAAACGTATTACAGTTGTTGTTGTTTAGGAATATTTTTGTGCTTTACTTATGCGGCACATAGTCAGGTCAAAGATGCCATAGTTCAGGTAGAATCGGATCTAGTTTTGAGTTACTGACCACTCGAAGGTCAACCAGTCAGCAGCACTTGTCTGTCGTCCGTGCGAATAATTTTAAGTATAATTTAATGTCATTTATAGAGCGCGCTCACAGTTGATTTGTTTGTTTGTTTTGAATTTTCGCACAAAGCTACTCGAGGGCTATCTATGCTAGCCGACCCTAATTTTGCAGTGTAAGACTAGAGGGAAGGCAGCTAGTCATCACCACCCACCGCCAACTCTTGGGCTACTCTTTTACCAACGAAAAGTAGGTTTGATCGTCACATTATAACGCCCCCACGGCTGGGAGAGCGAGCATGTTTAGCGCGACTCGGATGCAAACCCGCGACCCTCAGATTACGAGCGCATGCCTTAACGTGCTCGGCTATGCCGGGCCTCTCACAGTTGAAACTTTGAAGTGTTTTCAGCGATAAACCTCGAGCTTGAACTTTGGACCATCCAACCTGTAACCCAACAAACGTAAGAATGAAAGGATTGTGATAACAATAAACTTTTTATTCATGCCTTTAGGTGGCTCAGGGGTAAGCTTGATAACTTATAAAGTTAAAATTCGAAATTCGATCCCAGCGTCCTTTACATATTGTGAAGTTTCGCACTTAAAACGGTAAACAAAATTGTCATTAAAAGTATTTAGTCGAATTCGTTTCTTCATTCTTTGTCATTCGACTTTTCTTTAAATAAATACATGTATATTTATACTTTTATCTTTTAATTGTATCGTATTTATAAAAGTTTATCTCATGCTTAAATAATTGCCTCCTAGTAGCACAGCGGCATGCCTGCGGACTTATACTGGCAGAAACCAGGTTTCGATATCCGTCGTGGGCAGAATACAAACAGTCACTTTTGCAGCTTTGCGCTTAATAACAAACAACAACAACTAATATCATGAAAGTTATAAATGTTCGATGTTAACATATTCGCGCTTTGGGGCCGTGAGCGCGTTACAAGATTAACTATCAAATCCCATTTTCTAGTAAGAAAAGAGTAGCCGACGATTTGGCGGTGGGTGCTGTTGATTAGGCGCCTTTCATCTAGTCCATCAGCTTGAAATTAGCTAAGGCTAGGCACAGACAGTCTTATGTGTGTCGAAATATCTAAAACAAGCAAAAACAAACACTTTTCTAATAATTTGGTATAAACGTTGTCCCTCGAACGTGATTAACGTCTAGTTGTATTTAATAACGCTTTAATTCATTGGTTTTAATGGCGAGTTCATAACGTGAGTCTAACAGTTTTTCTTACAGTTTAAAGAGAACAAGTTTGCTCTACTCTTTTTTGTTTTTTGTTTTGTTTTTTTGGGGGAAGGAGGTTGTGACATCACCTTACGAAAGAAATAAAAGTATTCGTTTAGTTCCGGGAAAGGCACATCATATATATGACTATATATATATTCGACTTTTCTTTAAATAAATACATGTAAATTTATACTTTTATCTTTTAATTGTATCGTATTTATAAAAGTTAATCTCATGCTTAAATAATTGCCTCCTAGTAGCACAGCGGCATGCCTGCGGACTTATACTGGCAGAAACCAGGTTTCGATATCCGAAAATGTTCTATTTTCTGAGAAATAGACATCGCATAAGAAATAATAATGTTCTTTTTCCCTTCAACTTCTAGGAAATAGACATTATGTAAAAATCAAACGTTTTCCTTCAGTTTCTGAGAAATAGACGTAACTTAATAGACAATGAGGGTTTTTTCCCCAATTCCTGGGAAGACATAATTTAAGAGACAATAATGGATTTTCCTTAGTTTGTGGGAAATATACATAATACGCTTTTGAATAAATTATTTTCCTTCAGTTTCTTGGAAACACATACCATTCTTGTATATATATATTTATTATTTTAAGAAATCGTGCTTTCTTGCTGAAAGTAAATAAACTGACAGTGCGAATTTTTGGTAATTAATCACTAGACTACTATAACATCTTGAAGTTGTTTTAAGTCTAAAACTGTGTCTCGGTTTCACCGAAATTAACATCTATTTTGGTCGTCACTATAACCGGTAACATTAAATGTACTGTGCTACATTCTCCTTTGCTCTTAGATTTGTGACCATTGGTCCACCTTCCGCAGAAAATATTTTATTTGGATAAACGTTCCTTTCTCTGCCTATGTTGAGATTTTTGGTGGATGTTCTTTGACTTTTAGTGCATAAGTTACCCATAGAAGACCTATTTTAACTGCTAAACTAATTAATATACACGAGGAAAATATTTAAAAGTCATACTTATCCTATGGTTTCAGTTGTAACTTCATGACTGAAAGCTGTAGCGTTAGCAGTCATGGTGACATCCTCGTTGAAGTTTAAGAAAATAAACATAGTTAAATAACACTTTTTGGTGTTTCTACCGATTTCGAAGAGTGTCCTAGATGTAACGAATATTTTGAGAAACATTCTTACTGTGCAAATCATTGTCATAAGGACAGTTCTGAGCAAAAGTAACGTTTTTTGGGGGAAGACATTCCTTCAACATTAAAACATTGAAGTTTCATATCAGAAATTTTTTCTTGATGAAAGTTACAACTAAAACAGTGTTATTTCAATTTTTCTGAACAAAGGATGAGGGCTATTTTAAATTTATTCCGTTTATCACTTGTTTACCACATTTAAAAGCTTTTACATCGTAAATTCATTCCGAGAAACTAAAGCTGTAAATACGAATGGTATATACTTGTTACATATTGTGTGAAGAGTGAGGCTCATGTTACCTACTTGGTCGTAAATTATCCTTATTGGTTCGTTACCAAGTTGCCTCACTTACTTAAAACGAGGTTTTTGACGGTTCTCACAATATCGTTAACGAACTATTTTCTGGGGTTCTTCCGACATTTCAACTCACACACACGTTCTGTTTCTAAACCAAAAGATATATAGCACACCTTAGGAGGCCCGGCATGGCCAGGTGAGTTAAGGCGTTCGACTCGTAATCTGAGAGTCGCGGATTCCAATCCCCGTCGCACCAAACATGCTCGCCTTTTCATCCGGTGGGCGTTATAACGTGACGGCCAATCCCACTATTCGTTAATAAAAGAGTAGCCCAAGAATTGGCGGTGAGTAGTGATGACTAGCTGCCTTCCCTCTCGTCTTACACTGCTAAATTATGGACGGCTAGCACAGATAGCCCTCGAGTAGCTTTGTGCGAAAATTCAAAACAAACAATGACCTTAGGTTGGCTATTTTTGATGTCCGAGCCATTTATTTATTTGTTGTTGTTGTTAGATATCTATAATAACTTTTGGGTTCTTGTTAAGTATACGGAGGAGTGGAGATATGTTGATATTATACCTATTTTTAAAACCCAACTCAATCACATCTTATGGCCTATTTATTTGTACTACCCTGTTGCTAAAATCCTGAAATATATGGTCATTAATAGACTTGTTTCGTCTCTAGAACGACGTAATAATTTAGATTGCTTGCTACAGTTATAGGACTCCTGTTAGTTTGCAATAGCGACATAGAGATGTGAAGTGATTGTCTACATAGACATACAGTCTGTCTTTGGTTGTGTTACAATTGTATATTTTCCGTTACAGGAGCTGTTTCCTAATAAATCAAATAAAATTAACATGCGTGTCTTTACCCTTTACAGTGAGAATCCATGTTGTTTGGTCAGTGTTATATTTAGTGATTTCATTAACATTTTACTCAAAGGTCAACACGTGCTATATCTTGATGATATTTGCAATTTGGAAACAAGTTCGTACTTGTCTTTTATTTAAAATTCTCTCTGGAAGAACTTGAATCTCGTAAAATGTCAAGCGAACACTTGAGGATTTTCTTATTCTGTATTGGATATCCGTGGTAGGCAGAGCTTTGTGCTTAATTCAAAACAACAACAATATAACTGGTAACTGTTCCACAGCTTTCTGTTAAACTATCGATAATTCTCTGATTTCCCTCGGGTTATTAGGCTTATATCTAGATGGTTATGTCAGTGTCTGTATTCTGAGCCTATTTTAGTACAAAAATATAACCTATGTACTTTTCTTGATAAGCAACATGACACAAAAGTAATTTTTGGAATGTATTGTTACCAAATCGTACTAACTTTTCTATGTATTAGAAGTTATTATATAAGGAACAGTTTATTTTCCATGTGACTTTTCGCTAGATTGCCCCATAAAAAGATGATCACGAGTATGCGAGTGGATAAGTAGTAATACCCAGGTGCAGACTCACAGGGTCCACGTAATATGGGTGCAAAAGTTAAGATTTCTAGGTTCTTTCTCTTTGAAACTATGGCACCATACTTTGTTTTCTATTTGGTTTTCGCATAAAAAATGCGCATGCGCATAGATAAGTAATAATACTCAGGTGCATACCCTTAGGTACAAAATTTTATATTTCTATGTTCTTTCCTCTTGGAGTTATGGCGGTCACACACACCCACAAGCAGGTCCTTTTTTTTTTTTTTGAAATAGCATATTTTAAATAAATAATATATACATACTAGCGAAAGTACCCGGCTTCTCTCGTGTTATTGGATTGATTTATTCTAGGAGACTTTGTTACTAAATGTATTCTAAATCCATTTTTGCATAAAAGTATAACCTATATAATTTTGTTGCTCCTTAAAATACGTAGCCTGTTTATAAAGACAACCTCTATCTGACTGTCCTTCGAGTTTAAACGTTTCTTTGTTTGTTTTTTTAATTTCGCGCAAAGCTACACGAGGGCTATTTGCGCTAGCCGTCCCTAATTTAGCAATGTAAGACTAGAGGGAAAGCACTAGTCATCACTACTCACCGCCAACTCTTTGGCTAGTCTTTTACCAACGAATAGTTGGATTGGCCGTCACGTTATAACTCCCCCACGGTTGAAAAAGCGAGCATGTTTTGGCGACCCCCGGATTACGAGTCGAACGTTTTAGCCCACCTAGCCATGACGGGCCAACTTTGTTTGAAACGTAAATAATAATTTTTTTTTAAACTTTAATTAAAGAAACCTCTAAATTATAGAAAACATTTTTTTTTTAAAGTTTGTAGTTTATACATTTCATTTCATAATTTAAGCCCATAGCCTCTTAACAACAAAGGTTACACTTTTATTTTTAAGCATTATGATATAAAAGTCATTATTGGAATGCATTATCACCAAAATACACTGGGTTTTCTTTCACATTAAATAATAATTTTTTTTTAAACTTTAATTAAAGAAACCTCTAAATTATAGAAAACATTTTTTTTTTAAAGTTTGTAGTTTATACATTTCATTTCATAATTTAAGCCCATAGCCTCTTAACAACAAAGGTTACACTTTTATTTTTAAGCATTATGATATAAAAGTCATTATTGGAATGCATTATCACCAAAATACACTGGGTTTTCTTTCACATTAAAAGTTGTTAATATAAGGAACTACTTCTTTTCTATATGGTTTCTCGGTAGATTGTCTCATTAGAAAGATGCAAATATGCGTGTCTGTCTGTGATTCATATCAACAATTTGTAATGTAGGTTACCACTTCTTTTCTATGTGTTGTTTTTTGCTGGCTTGTCTCATTAAAAAGATACGCATGCGTGCGCGCACTAGTTAAGTACTAATATCAGGTGCAAATCCTTAGGTTCCACTTAGTATGGTGCAAAATTTCAAGTTTCTAGGCTCATTCCTTTTGGATCTAATGCAGTAACACATACACAGACACGCGCGCGTGCTTACGCGCATGCACGCACACAAGCGCTTGTCTATCAGTCTTTGATTTATATTTATTATACAAGGAACCACTTCTTTTTTATGTGGTTTTTCGCTCACTTCCAGCACGAAAAAGATGTTCATGCGCGCACGCACGTGGATGAGGTAAGTAATAACATCCAGATGCACACCGTCTGAGTACACCCGTTATCAATCCAAAATTTCAAGTTTCTATGTTCTTTCATCTTGAAGCCATGATGGTCACATTTATATTCTATGTGGTTTTACGCGTAAAGAGGTGTGCACACGCGTAGATAACTATCCATACCCAGGTGAACACTCTTGGGGTTCAATTAGTAAGAATGCAAAATTTCACGTTTATAAGTTCCTTTTCTTGGAATTATGAGAGTCACGCACGCATCGACATGCCCTTTTATTATTATACATACCTAAATACACACTTTAAGAATTTTACTAAAATGTAACAACTCTTTCTCACTCATTTCACCACTCTTATTTATTTAATTAAATATCATTAACAGATTTTTATACACATAATTTTATTTTGTAAGAACACAGTAACAAAAATAATAAATGAGTTTGAATTTCTATCTTTACTGAATTGAATAACTCGGCGTATAGTAAAGAGAAAATAAACCATATTTTATTTATCCATTCAGTACTTGCTCTTTGACCTAGCCTTAATCGTTGCGAAAGCTCACTTGAAAATCTGATAACGCCAATTCGTGAAAAAGAATATGTTATGGTTGTTCTTTTTTAATTTCGCGCAAACCTACACGAGAGGTATCTGCGCTAGCCGTCCCTAATTTAGAAGTGTAAGACTAGAGGAAAGGCAGCTAGTCATCACCACCCACCGCCAACTCTTGGGATACTCTTTTACCAACGAAGAGTAGGATTGATCGTACCATTATAACGCCCCCACGGCTGAAATGGCGAGCATGTTTGGTGGGATGGGGATTCGAAACGTGACCCTCGGATTACGAGTCGAGCGCCTTTACCACCTGGCCATGCTGGGCCCAATATGTTAAGGTATCGTGCTACAGTCCATGTATTTCACGCCTTAATGACATTGTGGCCCTGCGTTACCTTACCATTCAGTATGATGGCACAAACGGAGTGTCCGATTGCTTTCTCAAAACCAAACCGTGGTGGTGCCCTACAGGGAAGAGAAGACAATGACAATGGGAAAATAATAATAAACGGTAAGAAATGATTCAGTGCATGACCAGAATAAATAACTTACATCATTCAGGCACGTGCACTATTAGCTAGATGAGATATCAAACAGTCAAATCCATCTTATCCCGCTATATCAGATAGGAGTCAGTGTTGAACTCCGGCTTTATTAGCAAAAACGGATGTAAACAGTAACACACCCATCACCCTGGAGTAGATGTTAGTCCATAAGAGGTTAACCTTCCAGTTATCAACCAACATCCGTCACAGATGGGTAGACGAAAATAATTTGGGTAATATATCTTGGTCAAGGGCACAATATCATTCGACTACTCAAAAGTGTGAAACTATTGGGTAAGCTGTGCCCCTATATATGTTATATTACTATTCTACATTATTCACGTTTTAAAAAACAAAAACCCTTTAATTAAGGGACTGAATAAAGAATATGGTGTTAGAATATAACAGGCCTAATACTGATGTAGTAAGACGAATGTAAATAATAACCTTGATAAGCGACTGAAATATGATAATAGATAAAATAAAGCACCGATTAAAAATCTCCGACTTTTTGGCGGGTTCACGCATGAATGGTTGATGGCGTCAGCTTGGAACAACGCATGCTATTAGTATGATAAACAGAGATTAGAGGTCAAAGCATAGTCTAATGAATCGCGAACAAACCATGCGAAGCAAACATTGGTGATTTAAATAAGCCATAAAAAAATGAAAATGTTTTCTGTTCGAAAAATCCTGCTAAAATGTGAGAGAAGTTTGTTTGTTTGTTTGTTTTTAACTTACTAGGCTTTGCAGTTGGACCTGTTAAATATGGTTCAATCAACCTGGAATGATTCGATACATGTCAGTATGGAGTTATATTAATTGTGACAAGTACATAATTTGTAGCTCTAGTGATAGCTAGATTTAGATCAGTCATTGGAAGGTACGAGATTTCTCATATTTACTTCTTTATTACTTATAGTTTGCTTGTTTTTAATTTCGCGCAAAGCTACACGAGGGGTATCTGCGCTAACCGTCCCTAATTCAGCAGGGTAAGACTAGAGGGAAGGCAACTAGTCATCACCACCCACCACCAACTCTTGGTATACTCTTTTACCAACGAATAGTGGGATTGACTGTAACATTATAACGCCCCCTATTAGTTATGGTATACATACCTCCTATTTATTTTCGACCATTATTGGTATACTTAGGTATGGTAGACATACTTCCTATTTTTCTCAGTCATTACTAGTGTATTTAGAACACAAACAGGCACGCTTTTTATATTCATAACTGGTAAAATATTAACTCAACAAATAAATTTCGTTTTCAAATCCCTTTAATCATTTGCAGAAATAATTTTTCACGCGTCTTTTATTTAAATAAAAAAGGCTTGAGAAAGTCAACATATTTATTCTTATGCACTTTCAATCTTTATATTGCCACAGACACATTTCAGAAAAGAAACAAACATTTTTATACTCATGATTATTAAAAATCAGTAGTATAGAACAGAACAGTATAGATGATTTGTTAACTTTGATAAACCTCTCATCGTCAATAGCAGGTGTACATCTCTCAGTATTATTTTGGTGCAAGATCTACAGTTACTTGTTAGTTGTCAAAATATGTGAACTTACAAGAATTCTTTCCCATCAACAGTGGATATTTTGTTTAATCAAGATACTTACTTCAAACGATAAATTGACTTGGGTTTGAAACCCTTTTGTTTTTTACCAGGATTACCAAAAATGTTTGTTTTTTCAATTATTAAAACAATATCTAAAAGTTAAATTTATTTGCTTCCCAGTGGATCAATGGTAAGCTTATCGACTTCTCATCCAAAACCTGGGGTACGATCCCCGTGAGAGAGAAGGTCTTATAATTCGATATATGGCCTTCCCCTAAAATAACATTTTAAATTTACCCGTTCGTTTTTTTAGTCACCCACAGTCTTTGAAACAGTGAACGTTTGTTCACTGTAAATGTCAATAACATTTACTTAAATTCTGTGGATTCGAAATAAAGATTCTTCTTTTAAAGTATCGGAGATTATGTGAATATAACAAAATAGGGGGCACCAGCATGGCCAGGTCGTTAGGGCTCTCGACTCGTAATCTGATGGTCGCGGATTTGAATCCCCGTCACACTAGGGGGGCGCCGCAAGGTAGACCTATATAATAATGCAAGTTTATATACAGAAAGTGTTCAGAAAATTGTTATATATTGATATATAATACTGGACAGCGGTGAGTCCACTTATTTAGAATGCTAAAATCGGTGGTTCGATTCCCTTGGGGCCTTGCATGGCCAAGCGTGTTAAGACGTTCTACTCGTAATTCGAGGGTCGCGGGTTCGAATCCCGGTCGCACAAACCATGCTCGCCCTTTCAGTCGTGGGGACGTTATAATGTAACGGTCAATCTCATTATTCGTTGGTAAAAGAATAGCCCAAGAGTTGGTGGTGGGTGGTGATGCCTAGCTGCCTTCCCTCCAGTCTTACACTACTAAATTAGGGCGGCTAGCGCAGTTAGCCCTTGTGTTGCTTTGCGCGAAATTCAAAACAAACCAAAATTGTCTTCTTGAATAATATTTGGATCATCGTTTGAAATTAATTGCGTGTTTGAACTTGAGCAACGGCTGTAGTTTAACCTTTAATTTTTATAACTTTTAATTTTATCTTTTACTCTAACATTGATTACGGCAACAGAGAAATTATTAATGATGTTTTTTATGTCTGTGAAATGGAATAAAAGATCACTAAAACTGCGTCAGCGGCAGCAACAGTGACCCCCCAGCTAGTACAGTGGTCGTCTACGGATTTACAACGCTAAAATCAGGGGTTCTATTTTCCTCGGTGGACTCAGCAGATAGCTTGATATTGCTTTGCTGTAAGGAAACACACACACACGCAACAATGAACTGTACTTGGAAATCCAGGTTACAGGGGGATTACAAATTTAAATATGGTTCATGTAAAATTACATTTACTAGTTTAGTCTTCAATTTTACCAAAGGAAGAGCAGTTAAGTTTGGTTTGTTATGAATTTTGCACAAAGTTACACGAGGGTTATCTGGCTAGCCATCCCTAACTATGCAGTGAAAAGCAGCTAGTCATTTCCATCCAGTGACAACTCTGGGGGTACTCTTTTACCAACGAGCAGTGGAATTTAACCGTAAAATTAGATTCCCCTCACGCCTGGAAGAAAGAGCATGTTTGGTGGGATGAGGACTCGAACTCGCGAACCTCAGATTGCGAGTAGAATTCCCTAATTACCTGCCTAAAGCACTTAAAAACAGTCTATATCTTGTACCTTTTAGAAATGCGTTTTGAGTGTGATAAAAATTCCTTTATTACGGGGAGAAGGTGGGGGTCAAACAGTTTCTAAGTGATAAGTCACAGGGCTTATAATGCTAAACATTGGATTTAATACCCGTGTGTACTACAAATAAGTCTTTGACTTGGAAGGCAAATATTCAGAGTTTTTAATTTAGAAGTTATTACGTAATATACTTACTTGTAAACTGATTGTAAAAGTAATTTAACGAGAGTTTTAAGAAAATTTTGTAAGAAAAGTGTGAGCAAAATAATGTTAGTAATTATACATCCTAAGCAATAAATATCACTCATAGCATTTTGTGTTAAATACAAGGTCGATAAACGTCGCATGGACTACTTACCATTTTGAAACAGGTGAATAACCGATAGAGCAGCTTTGTTTAAGTGTATTTCTCTCATAACGTATTCATTTCCCTTGTTTGCAGTGTGAATTTCCTACCAATTATCTGAACTTACAATGAAGAACGTATAAGGTTTTGTTTTTGTTTGTTTTGAATTAATCACAAAACTACACAATGGGCTATCTGTGTTCTGCCCACCACAGGTATCGAAATCTGGTTTTTAGTGTATAAGTCCGAAGACATACCACTGTCCCACTGGGGGGGCAACACATATAAGGTGCATGGATTATCATGTATGTGTAAGTTAGACTTTGAAAAATATTTTATTGGGTTTTACCGTTGCCTTTATCATACTATACAATCTCACCTCGTTGGATCTGGTATAGCTTTATCAAACATCCTATTGGTTCTCATTTCTGGTTGCATCTGGTATAGCTTTATCAAACATCCCCTTGGTTCTCAGTTCTGGTTGGATATGGTATATCTTGATCAAATATCCCCTAGGTACTCAGTTCTGGTTGAATCTGGTATATTTTGATCGAACCTATAGGAGGTGCTCAGTCCCGTTGAATGTGGTATATTTTGATCGAACCTATAGGAGGTGCTCAGGTTGAACCTGGTATACCAGTCAACGAGAAACGGTTATCTAGTTAACGTTCATCCCATCATGAATATTTTGATTCTACAGGTACGAGTGATTTTAAATTGGCCATAAGTTAGGAAACAAATTAGTTAAAAATGAGTATATGCGTCTTCTTATAATTATGCCTCATTGGGCTATCTGCAATGTCTACCGAGGGGAATCGACCCTCTGATTTTAACGTTGTAAATCTGAAGATTTGCCGCTGTCCTTGCAAGGAACATTAAAGTGGAAGCACGAGTGAACCGTACTTATGTTCAATAGTGCAAGAAACAGACGCTCAAACTATCAGCTAGAAGCCCCTCTTACAATCAGACTAAAGTCCATACTGGTTGGCCAGGTGGTTAAGGCAATCGATTCGTAATCTGATAGTCGCGGGTTCTAAGCCCCGTCGCACCAAACATGCTCGCCATTTCAGCCGTGAGGAGGTTATAATGTTACGATTAATCTCACTATTTGTTGGTAAAAAGAGTAGCCAACATTGGGCTACTCACCAATGAATGAGTGGTGATGACAAGCTACCTTCCCTCTAGTTTCACTCTGCTAAATGGGGACGGCTAGCGCAGATAGCTCGCGTGAAATTCAAAACAAATAAACAAACAATCCTTACCCGTTAAACACAGGTTTTATTTCTCTTTCCGGTAACTAACGTTGTTGTTCTTGTTTTGGGGAGGGGAATCCAGAGTAACAGAATATTGAAAATATATACTGGGTTGTTTACCTTTGTTCACAAATATATTTATATCGTATATAAATTATTATTTGTATTTGCATTCTTTAAACTCCAGAACTTATCTAATAGTTAGCTATCACGTGCGCTTTAACCAACAACAAGACAAGCAAGTACTAGTGACAAGGTGTAAGCATAATATAGGATCGTAGGTGATGCTAAAATACCAGAAGCTTTTCTTTGTTTGTAGTTAAACTTAAAGCTATACAACGGGCTATATGTGTTGAGCCCATCAGGGGTATCAAAACTCGATCTTTAGAATTAGAAATCCGTAGAGTTATAGCAATGGTATTGGGGATGAATTGAAAAATGTCATAAAAACCAACAACAAAAGTGATCGTTTAATTTGTTAATATTTTATTCTAGATATATAGATATGAATTTGTTTGTTTATTTAGAATTAAACACACAGCTACATAATGAGCTATCTGTGCTCTGCCCATCACGGGTATTGAAACCCGGTTTTTAACCATGTGAGGCTGCAAATATATCGTTATGCCATTAGGTGACATAATTTATGATATTAGTGCTTTATTTGTAATAGTTCTTTCATTGTTCCAGGAAAATAGGAATTCTGTAGTCTTGGCTTCTACATCAACAACACAAAGTGATACTTCTTAAGTCATTTCTTGATGACGAGAAACCCAACTTGAAATAAAAATGTTAATTTTCAGACACCGCTTCATTGTAGAGCTATCAGCGAATCAAGTAATAATCCTTCCTTGTACTTTGTCATATTTTTTAAATTACAAAAAAAATGTCTAAAGCTCCCGACTTCTAATATTTCACATTGCAACGAAGCTTTACTATGAAATACAAGAAGCGATGTTCAAATCGTATAGAAATATATTCAAATATTCAAAGTTATTCTAATTTGATATTTGTATTCATGAGGTATATATATATATTATTGTCGTATATATTATATCAACTCACAAGTTAAATGCAATGGTATCAAACAACTCTTTAAAACATAACGACCTATCTACTACCACCCCTCTAATTTAATATTTAATTTCGTAAAAACTACCAGTGTTGTATATCCCTTGGTATTCCCTCCGGTAGTACAGCGGTAAGTCTACTTAAAAACGGATTTACAATTCTAAAATCAGGGATTCGATTCCCTTCGGTGGGCTCAGCAGATAGCCTAACTTGGCTTTGCTATAAGAAAAACACAAATACACCCTCGGTATTATAACAAACTACGTAACCACTGTTGTTAGAATTATTCAAACCAACATGTCTTTCCTTTCAGTATTGGTACTTTATGTATTTTATAGCAGTTTTAATGTTTATTATATTATAAAAAATAGAAGCACAATTTCCTATCTTTTGTTGCAAACGTGTCTTTATTTCACCCGTCCGAAAGACGGGTGCACCAGCTAGTGCAGTAGTTCCCAACCAGGGGTGCTCGCACCCTTGGGGGGGGCAAGATAGCGTTCCACGGGGTGCGAGATAACATTTGTTTTGGCCACCTTCACCTTTATTTTTAAATAAATAATTACTGTGAGGGGTGCGAGAACATATTAAATTTTTTTAGGGGTGCGGAGCATAAAAAAGGTTGGGAACCAGTGAACTAGTGCATAGATATATTATGCAAACTCGCTAGTTAAACACAATGGTATCAGACAACTATTTGGAACGTTAACGACAAATCATATATATATATATATGTTGCTTCCAGTATTTCTTTCTGTTGTTATATATTCTAACAACTCATTATAAAAGTAGACAAAAACGAATATCTTACCACGAAATGTTCTGAAAATATAAAAAAAAATGAAGACAATGGTTTGGTATTTTGAATTTCACGCAAAGCTACACAAGGGCTATCTGCGCTAGCCGTCCCAAATTAAGCAGTGTAAGACTAGAGGGAAGGCAGCTAGTATCACCACCCACCGCCAACTTTTGGCTGCACCTTTACCAACAATTAGTGGGATTGACCGTCATATTATAACGCCCCCATGGCTGGAAGGGCGAGCATGTTTGGCGCGACGAGGATTCAAACCCGCGACCCTCAACAGGAGCTTCATTCCCCGCTGGTTTCTTCAAGCCAGTTCCCTTGGCTGTGGTTTCACTATATAGTAGATAGGGACAGTGGGAATCTCGTTAATCCATTCATACACGTCACTAATTAGATGACGAGACATTTGGCGACCTTAAGAGAGTCACAGTCAAAGACAACCACAAATAAATCTTTTTAAATTGCAATTTATAATATTAATTTGATAATCTCGTCAGTTTTATAGTTCTTTTCTATACAAATTATTCAATAAATTTAAGAAATATTTTTAAAATTACATTATTTGGTAATGCTCGATTTTTTAGGGCTAGTCATCTTTCACAAAGAATTGTGCATTTTAAACAGAATATGTTGGAAAACGTACTAAACGTTCTGTGTCAATAGAAAAAAAAACTACAAAAATTGAAGAACTTATCAAACATCTCTGTCAGAAAAAGGTGATCCACGCTGTGATAGCGATAAGTCTACGGACTTACCAATCAGGAGCTCGATTTCCTTCACACTACATAGCTCGAAGAATTAAAAATAAACTAGAAATAATTAAATTTGCTGTTGTATACAATTATTATTTATTATCACACCGTAGTAATAAAATAATTACTAATAATTATTCCTTTTTGTACGAATAAGTATCAGAGAGTCTTCATGTTTAGAAACTAAGTTGAACATTTCCTACTGATTTGTTTTGTGATGTCAAAAACCTAAACTATCACAATACAATAGCACTCAACTGTTTCTCACATAAACAAAAAACTTAACAATTAAGTCGATAACATGTAACAGATCTTTTATTTTATTTTTGAACATTATGGCTAACAAATGTGGCATTCTCTTAGTTAATGGGTTTGATGAAACCGCAATAATAAAAACGTAACTAAGCATAATTATCCAATATTTTCAAAATATTTGGCTTAAAGACACTAAATCTTCACAGGATTTTTAAATTTATTTTTCTAATAAACGTTTTTGTCTGTATAAAAAGCCAAAAACAATTCTTAACCTGGCTTTCAAAAATGTAATGTGACTTTTGTTCAGATAAGATCTTAAGTCATTTTGAAATCCATAGTGATTTAAATAAATCCTTTATTTATTTTTAATATTATTGATGGACGTGGCTTTTTGCAATCTATTTTGTATTTTGAACCACCAAAAATATACCAAATCCTTAGCATGGTTTTAAAATGTAAAAACAACACTTGAGTTAAAATACTGGAAGTAAAAAGTTAATTTAGAAATATACAAGCTTGCCAAAATTAATGTTTTTTAGCATTTAACATCTCGTCACAAACATACATCTGAAAAGATATATATACTGAAGTGATGTAGTATTGAAGACGTTAGGCGTAGCTTCCTTCTTGAAAAACATTTTAAAAGTTATAGTGTCATTAATTTCCTTGTTCGCAAATTCTTTTAATTTATTTGGTAAAAATAATTCAACGCTTAGTTTGGTAACAACCACAAGTTGGCTTATATTTCTTCATTTGACGTTGTAATAAGTTTGTATACTGATAAAAATTGTAGGCTTAAGTCTTCAATCAAGCTCACTCTACAACAGAACTTAAACAAAAATTTACTTCTGCAACACATTATAACAGCAAATATTGACAAAAACTCTAATCTGAAGTAACCCTCTTTCATCTGCTAGTACTACCAAGACTTCACTGGCTCATTATATAATTAAACATTATTATGGAAAGTTCAAAAACCTGTGATAATTTTATCATTTAATGTTACACTAAACCAGGGGTCACCAAACATTTTTCACAGGGGGCCAGATTACTTGGGAAATGAGAAGCGCGAGCCGCATGATCATTATGTTCAATACTCATAAGCTAGAACGTAAGCTCTCTGTAAAAGACTTAACACTAAGTTTAGGATGCCACATTAGCCATGTGGGAGTAACATGCAATACACACATATAATAAAAAACAAACAGAAATACAACCAACATTTTTATTTACCAAAAAGTTATCGAAGAAGGTGACATTAGCAAAAATAATTGTCACATCGCACATAGTGAGTACATATCTGTATTTCACTAAGCCGCAGAAAAGTTAGTAAGATTTATGAAATTGGTGTTTGGCTTTCAAAATATCTTCAATGATTGGTTTTGAATTGCAGCATCCAATCATTAGAATTGCTTTCAAATGTTCATCAGTCAATCTTGATCGATGTACCGACTTCATATACTTCATTTTTGGAAATGCTTGTTCACAGACATAAGTTGTTTCGCACACCGATGCCATACCAGATGCGAACTGCTTCAGCTTTGGAAACTCATCTTCAGGTATGCAGCTGTAGAATTCAATAAGTTGCCTCTCTCTGTGTTTTGCTTTCAACAAGTCATTTCTTTGCAAATTGATGACCTCCAGCTGAAGTTCCACTGGCACGTCATCAATGACACAATCAAAAGGATTCTGAAAAAGGAGAATGTTACTTTTGATTCTGTCGAGATCCGAAAATCTCTTTAAAAATGCTTATTTTGATCACCAATAATCTTTTTCTCAAACTCCAGGTCGACATCTTCTGTGATTCCAGCATGAAACTCATTGAAACACTGAAAATGAGAGAGGTTTCCTCCTTCCAAATGTGCTTCAAACAATGACAACTTTTTCCGAAATCCTTTAATAATTCTATAGAGATCACAGACAAGGTTATTCCTCCCCTGAAGCTTCAAGTTAAATTCATTCATGTAGGATGTGATGTCAACCAAAAATGACAATTTTGACAACCAGGATGGATCCGACAGAAGTGGATCGGCTCTATATTTCTCGATAAGAAATATATCTATTTCTCTTCTCAGCTTATAAAAACGAGACATGACTTTACCGCAGCTGAGCCACCTCACCGCCGTGTGATAAGGCAAGTCACAGAAAGTTGAATCAATTTCTTCAAGAAACGCCTTGAACTGGCAATGATTAAGTGCATGACCCTGAATGAAGTTCACTGCAGAAATGACTGGTTTCAGTACGCAAGAAATATCTAAGTCTTTTCCACAGAGTGGTTGCTGATGTACGATGCAGTGTATGAACAGAGTGCTTGGGAGTTGAAGATCTCCCAAATGTTTCCTGATCAGCTCCACCAGACCCTTCTTTACTCTAAGCTGATTCCACTGAAGGTTATAGTCTTGCAAAGTTTTATGCACTTCCATGAAAATGTCTTCTCCAGGTGTTCTTCCGTGCATGCTGCAAACTGATGCCAACTCTTCCGTGATTTGAAAGTCCAAATTAACTCCACGAATGAACACGAGAAGTTGTGACGTACTCGAGAGATCAGTAGACTCATCTAGTGCCAGAGAATACCATAGGAAGTTTCTATCTTTTTGGCGTATCTGTAATGCGATGTTCTCTCCAAGTTCTTCTGCTCTCCGTACAACTGAAGTTGCTGAAAGGCTGATACTTTCAAAGAAATTGGCTTTTTCATGACACAGCTCATTTGCTTCTTCTATCATACACACTTTGATGAAGTTGCCATCAGTAAAAGGTTTTCCTCGTTCTGCCATCCTATGTACTATTTTGTAACTTGTACGAGTGACAGATTCATTTTCAGCAAACTTTCTCGTGAAGAGATTCTTTTGAGATTCAAAAATACGTTTTATGGATTCAAATTTCTCAGAACGGAACTTTCCTGAAAATTTCAAATATGTTGATAGATGTTTTGTTTCATCGTGACGTCGAAGATTGTACTCTTTCAAAACGGCAACACATTCGGTGCATATCACACAAGTAGCTTTCTGGTTTTTTGTTTCCACAAAGAAGTACTTTTCTCCCCATTCTTCATTGAAAGCACGACACTCAGAGTCCACTTTTC
This sequence comes from Tachypleus tridentatus, assembly GCF_004210375.1. Lineage (NCBI taxonomy): Eukaryota > Metazoa > Arthropoda > Merostomata > Xiphosura > Limulidae > Tachypleus > Tachypleus tridentatus. Next base: position 60,262,640 of record NC_134826.1, on the reverse strand, counting down.
TTCTTTTAAAAGCAGCCATAACGATGGGTGAAAAAACAACAACAGGATCTTAAAATGAAATCACAGAACGCTGTGAGAAAAGTATTGTACTGGTCCAAGAACGCACAAACAAAATATATCTCAATATGAATAAACGGGCAACAAGGATGAAAGAATAATTTTCCTATTGGTTAAAAATGCGCGTGACAGCCTTATTTCTTTTTATCATTACGTCTTGCGTTTGCCAGCTTAACGCGACCATCGGTGTGATTTATTTTGTTATGACAGTCGGACATTTGATGAAATGTCACTTTTTATTTCCAAGCGACTAGCTGCTGGCGGGCCGGACAAAAAGACCTCAAGGGTCGTAGTTTGGTGACCCCTGCTCTAGTCTTATTCTGCTAAGTTAGGGACGGCTAGCGCAGATAGCTCTTGAGTAACTTTGCACGTAATTCAAAACAAAACAAACAAAAACTTGCTTCCCGGTGGGTCAATGGTAATTTTATCAACTTACAACGTGAAAACTGGGATTTGGTTCCCTATGACAGTTGTTAGACTATTATATAGTTTTGCTGTAAAACAACAACTATTTCAATTGAAACTAAATTGATGTTTCTGGGATTGTTACTATACATTTTACCTGATCTCAAGATTGGTGATTTTCTTTGGGAAGCAGTGCAATTTTCACAACTTAAAATATTTTTGTGATTCACGGACTTAAAGATATTACAATTTGACTCTAAGGTTTATATATGTAAAATCAGGCATTTTACATTCTATACAAAAGGAGTGTGTGTGTGTTTTTTTCTTATATCAAAGCCATATTCGACTATCTCTTGTGTTCCCCGAGGAGAATCGAACCTTTGCTTTTCGCATTGTAACTCCATAGACTCGCCGTTTTTCTAGCGAGGGACCGTATAAAAGAAAATACGTAAAATCAAATGAATATTTAATGGGAAAAAAGAACAGCCTGTAGTTAGGATACTGTTTGGTGTTATAAACAAGCTAACAATTATATATATATGTTCTGCCCACCACGGGTATCGAAACTCGATTTCTAGAGTTGTAAGTTCTCAGACATACTGTGCTACTGAGGGGGTGAATAAACTAAGGACATAAGGTGAAGGAATCATTTTTAGCTTCCTAAGACATCTAAACCTTTTTTGATACAATATTGCTCAGGTTCGCTGGTCTTCCCTAGTTTTTAGAAAGCTGCAAAGTTTCATTAACCTATTAATTAATAAAAGACTGTCAAACTTAAAAATAGTCAATCTGTCTGAATAGTTGTAGTGAAAATTCAGTTATGGGATATGAAGTTTAAATTTGTGACAAGAATCAAAGAATAACAAAAAAATAAAGACGCATCAAATAAGCCACTGACCGCACGTGGATAACATCAGTTTCTGTCAATGAACTAAGGAACCGTAGTAAAAGTTTGACAACTGCTTCTACACAAAAACCTTTCGTCTGGTGTTGAAGGGCTTAGAGCCATCTTCCTATGAAGTATGCTGATGAAGTGTCGATGACTCTCAGTATAAAAACGAATTTATAAATTTCTGAGTGTTTTTTAAATATATTTAATTTGAAAAAAAAAAACTCGCATTTTGTTAAAGGCGCATAAGAGCACGGTTCTTAAGTCTTTCGCGCGTTTAGAGTGCAACTGTCGTTTTAGGATACAGTAAAGTTCAGTTGTTTGTGGTTTTTTCTGTGTTAGTGCAACTGAACATATTGGGATGTATATTAAAACGTCAAAGAGAGTCGGTTTTCAAGGCTCCAACAATTTTATGTGAACGTTTTTTTTACGTCTGTTTATCAGGCCAAAACAGGGAAACACTTAGGTAGCCATCAGGGATGCAACTTGATGATTGGCTCAAGGGTTTAGTGCTGGGAACGCAAAGAGAAGGCCGACTGCAGACGAAGAAGCGCCAGTCTCCTTATTTTCAGCGTATTCAACTGTGGTACCTGAAGAAATCTACTTTATCGGATGAAGATTTCTACATACAGTTCCTTTAAACCGCATAAAAAAAAACTGGACCTAACATTGCTCACCAGTTCGGGGATTCCTCTGGGCAAATTTTAAACATGTAATTGACAATTCGTAAGTAATTTAATGTTTCTTTCTCTGGGTAAGTTCAGACGCCTTTTCTTTTCATGTACAGACAGAAAAATAGGTAATCTCTTTTCGTAATACGTTCAGCAAGAAATAAAAGTGCGTCCTACAGCGTATCCTCAAGTCATTATTTTACGTTCCATTACATTAAATTACGAAAGATGGTTGTTTTGTTTATTTTGAATTTTGCGCAAAGTTACACAATGGCTATATGCGCCAGCCGTATGTAATTTAGCAGTGTTAGACTACACGGAAGGAAGCTAGTCTACACCACTTACCACCACCTCTAGGGCTACTCTTTTACCAACGAATAGTGGGATTGACCCTTACATTATGACGCTCCAACGACCCATCCTGGTCATGCCTTACCCAAGATGGAGAAAAAATAAAATTATCTACATGTATGTGCTGAAAGGAAATATTCACAGTATAACTGGCATGTGTGGTTTTAAGCAGAATTTGCGTATATCTCAAGAATTACCAAATTCTTGGCGTGTTTGTATTTTCATTCTCGATGAAAACAAGCAGTTTTCCTGCCACTTTATTATACTGGTCTAATTTGCATTAGGTGATATTTTGAGCAACTTGCATTTTTTCTGCTTTATTTTTGCTTGTTTGTTTCTATTTGTTTGTTTTGAATTTCGCGCAAAGCTACACAAGGACTATCTGCGCTAGCCGTCCCTAATCTAGCAGTGTAATACTAGAAGGAAGGCAGGTAGTCATCACCACCCACCGCCAACTCTTGGGCTTCGCGAGTCCTTTTTTCTTTTTCAATTTTAAAAAAATAATCAAATATCATTTATAGCAACTCTCACGCGAGTAACGTGCTGTTACAATTAATATTGAGAGTAAAACGATCATTTTGTCAGTTTTTAAGATTGTTATGTAACCACTCCGATGAACAGTGGAGATCACATCGAAGACGTTCGTAATATGTGTCTTTAAGACAAAAGTGACACAAATTTAAAGAATAATCACAAAATGGTCACAAAAGCGTCTGATGCTGGTCTAACCGTCCCTATTTTAGCTGTGAAAAACTAGAGGGAAGGCAGCTAGTCATCATCACCCACCGCCAATTCTTGGACTACTCTTTAATCAACGAGTAGTGGGATGGACCAGCACAATATAACACTCCCGTGTTTGAAATGGCAAGTATGTTTGGGATAACGGGGATTCGAACCCTCAACTTTCTGGCTGCGAGATAAGCGCCCTAAACACCTGGCCATGTCGGGACGCATTTATTTCGAGAGTTTAGAATTTGAGATATGGAGCTAAAAAACTCACTTCATTCTCATTCTTTCTTAGACAAGTGACAGTAACTGTCTCCATTTGGTTAAGCTTAGCCCCTTCAGACGGCGAGCCCCCACCACAGTGGCACAACAGACTTACAAAGCTAGAAACCGAGTGGTAGGCAACGCATACATAGAATTGTGTATCTTTGCACTCATCCACGAACAAATTCAGGCAGCGATTTGTTTGTTTTTTAATTTTTTGCAAAGCTACATGAGGGTTATCTGCACTAGCCGTCCCTGAGTTCGCAATGTAATACTAGAGGGAAGGCAGCTAGTCATCACCATCAACCGCTAACCCTTGGGCTACTTTTTTACTAAAGAATAATGGAATTGACCGTCACATCATGACACCCTCACGACTGAAAGAACTAGCATGTTTGAGGTGACGTAGATTCGAACCTGCGACCCTCAGATTACGATTCGAGTGCCCTAACCACCTGGATATGCTGGACTTCAAACGGCGAATCTTAAATCTTAAGACTGATTTCCTTCCCTCTAATCAGAAATTCAACATAATTGGGGTAGCTCAAAAGTTGGCGGTGGATGGCGATGACTAGCTGCCTTTCCTCTAGTCTTATGCTGCTAAATTAAGGACAGCTAGCGCAGATAGCCCTTGAGTAGCTTTGCGCGAAATTCAAACCAAACCAAACCCAACCAACGCCATTGGGAACTAACCTTGGACAACGAGTTTTCTTGTCTGTTAATTTACCTCATTTTTTGGAGCATAAGATGTAAATCACGTGAACCAACTTATTAATGATTTTCTTATGAAATCACTGATTTAAAAGATTAAATTGCATTTATACTTACTCTTACGTAGTAACTATTTATTTTAAGAGTGGCCACTTCCAGACGGCGGGTGCCGCCAACTGGTTGTTTCCATCTGGTCTGCTATTTAAAAGACGACTTTGTGTGAACCATAGGAGTGTATAGTTCACACATCTTCATGATGACGAGAAACTAACTTGAAGTAATAATGTATCTCAGAACGGCTGGTAAATAACCATATACCAGCCGTTTTGAGATATACAGGAATCTCTTTTAGTCAAGTACAGGCCCTTTAGCCTACTGTTTACATAAGGTATCTTGCATGTGAACAGACAATCTTATTTATAAGTATATTACTTTTGCACTGCTACAAGGGGGTAAAACACTTTTCTGTTGACTTGTAAGCAGAAATTATGTCAGCTGTGTGACGCTATTGTGGTAAATGAGGAATCTATCATCAGTAGTCGAAGATGTGACATTATGGCTGATAACAGCTGCATCACGTTTCTTCGTGACGTGACGTGGACCATAATTGCTTATTTACACGATTCCTTCCCACGGATTGAATAAACATACTTTAAATGAATTCAGTGTATTCTTTCCTATTAACTAAAAACTGAAAATAAAATAAGCAACCAGTCTCAATTACGAAATTCAACGACTAGTTTTTAAGTAGTCGACCACTAAACGATGTAACTTTATAATCTTCAGATTGCAGGTGTTGGACCGTGAGCTTTGACCTGCTATCGTTGTGTGTTTTATACTGCGCTGTATAAACTACGGTGAATTACTTCGAAACTGTAAGAGGTTTCTCGTGTGTGAGTTGATAGGATCATTAAAACAAAGAGTTTTTTTTTTTTTTTGTTTCCGAGCAAGATTTAAAGCAATCCCAGTGAACCATATGTGGGTTACGGCAAAACTTACAAACCGACAGTGCTTGTGTATATGATTGGTATGTATCTAGTATTTAAATTGTTATGACGTCCGATCTTTAAGTCAGTTGATGTTGGGAACTTACGGTATCTGTTGATAGACCTTAAGTAGGTTGCTCTTGGTAGGTAATATACTGTTAAGAACAATAATAAGAAGCGTCGAAAATGCAATTCATTGCTAAATATGGCGAAAGCCATAAAGAAAAAAAGCTTAACAAGTTGGACGAAGTTATATTGATCTTTAAACATTAAATATGCATTACATGCCATATGATAACTGGCAAATAGTTACCTATTTATATGCTCAGGCTAATATTAATTTGGCCTGGTAATGGATAATTTATTTTTATCCCTCAAGTCAATCTATATGTATGATATATATATATATATATATATATATACACACACACAACATAATTGTGAATTTGTCTGGTGTAACAGGCTGATTTGAAAAACCAATAGAGGGACAAAGTGACCTCCCAAAGACTGTGTTTAAATGGATGTACACTCAACAACGTCAATTTTATTAATTTAATACTGCGAATGAGGATATGACTGAGTGAGGAGATTGAAAGCAAAATAGTGAAACTGGTTCCAAATGAAAGTGGTGTTTAATACTGCGCAAACCATAGGGACTTTTGAGTCGGATAAAGGATTCATATGTCACAGCTGAAAACAGTGGAAGGGACAGTCGACGTTCCGTTTATGGCATCAAGTCTTATGCTCGACAATGGAAGTTAAGTAGCTTAATTATAAAACCGGTAATATATTTATAATCAATCTCACATAAAAAATCATACATCAGTGTAAAAACATTGAATTGCATCCCTTTGATTTATTTACTAAACGAACTATTTTCTATTCCTTACAGATACTGCATATTAGTTTTAATACATCGATGTATGATGCTTCAGGTAACATGGGTTGGATGGAAACACAGGTTATACTGAGAGCATTGTCTTGTGGCATCTATATTAATAAAACAGCCTGATTGTGTGTGTTTGACCCCTATAGCACCAAGAGGAAAGAAACTATAAATCTGAAAGTTTGGCCAGTTTTTAATCTGTAGCCCGTAAGCCCCATAATTCTGCTTCCTGTAAGTCTGTAGCAAAAGTACCATTTTTAATCTTTTTCTTTTAATTCTCACTTACTGAAAGAACACTGTGTAGAGGTTTTCTGACAAATTCTCTTTTTCAACACAAACAAGGGAAAAGAAATATGAATCAGAGGAAGTTGAAGAATTTGAAGAAAAAGATAATTCAAATAAAAACACGAGAAGAAAGAAAACGAATCTGGGAAACTAAATTAAAACTATTTGCTTTTAAATACAGTTGAATTGAATTAAGTTCTAGAAATAGCAACAGACAAATCAGTTAAAGAATTGATGCATTGAGGTAGTTATAGAAGTTATTAGGATAACGGTTTGAATGGTACATTGAGACCTCTGTGAATCATAAGGGGATCTTAGGATCCTGCATCCAAGCGTGGATATTTTATGCTGGCTATTAATAAAAGAAAAACGCATACTGGATAGTTATACTATGAAACATGTGTTAAAATAACTCACCATGAATATTTTATGAATGCTAGAGTTAGTGAAAGACACAGAAAATCAGTTGCTTGAACAACTAACAGAATGTTTGTATTTTTCTTTAGCACTAGTTGAATCAACGGATGTGAGTGACACTGCACAGTTGATATTTTGGGTTTGATATGAGGGGAGGAATGCTTGGCTTTTGTGGATTACGCGATCGAACAAGTGAAATAAACATCTTTGAAAAATTTCTTAAAAAGTCAAAAACATTCAATTTGGATTTTAAAAAACAACTGGTTTTTGTCACAACAGACGGTGCTTCCGCCATGACTGGAGGGAAATTAGGATTTGTTTCTGTTTTGAAACAGCAAAATGTGAAGTCCAAACTGCCATCTTTCCATTGCATTTTGCATCAGGAAATTATAAGTGCTCAGATGTCCAAAAGGGATGAATTGAAAAATTTGATGGACATTGTTGTAAAAATTGTGAATTTTTATTAAAAGTGGAAACTCTCTCATCCATCGACAGTTTGTTAAGTCTTTGAAGAAAAGCAGTGACTGTACTTTTAATGATCTTACTGATTTTGTAACTGTAAGATAGTTAAGCAGAGGAAACGTCTTGAAACGATTTACTTCCTTATTTCGTCAAATAAAAGAGTATCTTGTTGAAAAAAGGTAAGATTAAAATTTCTCTGAAATTGAAACTTTGTCATGGCAGTGTGATTTGCACTTTCTGTGCGACATGATGGCTCACTTGAATAATTTGAATACAAAGATTCAGAGAAGAGGTAAAATAATAAGCGAGCAATCACAGTCTATTCGTGAATTTCAATTAAAGCTAATACTCCTTGCGGAACGATTACAAAAGAATGATTTGACAAATTTACAAAGTTGAATAGTTTTCTATAAGGACTGATGCTAAAGATAATCTCTATGTAAACTGGATTAAAAATCTAACTCAAAAATTTGAATCACGTTTCCACGAATTTAAAAATTTGAAACTGGTATTTGAATTTCTGCATGATCCATTTCTATTTAACTTAGGAAATTTCAATAAGGAAATTACTTCTTTTTCGTCTTTGGATAAGTGTGGGTTTCAAGACGAGATGCTTACCTTGTAAAGTGTAGAATACATAAAAGATAAACAAACATGTTCTATCAGAGAGTTGTGACTCACTATTCTGATAAATGAGGGCCTTCCAAATTTAAAGATAACAATTTCAAAATTAGTTTCTATGTTTGGATTCCACATGGTGGTGTGAGTCAACACTTTCTACGCTAAATTTTCTCAAGTCTAGATACAGACCTCGGATTACTGACATAAATTTAGAGGCAGAGCTAAGATGCTTATTGAACATAGATATTAAGCCAAATTTCACAAAACTTGTTGATGAAATCCCCATCAATTTTCACATTGAAGGTTAGTTGAAATGCAATTATTTTGATTAAATAACCATCTTTCAATTTTTATTTATTTTTTGAATAATGTGGCCAACGTTGTTTTCATTAGCCACAGTTGTGACCATTATGAAAAATAAGTTGCCCACTTCTGGTTTTGAACGTGTTTTCGCGACAACGAAACGTGAACTGTGAACTCTCAAGTTTACGGTCTGGGTAGGCTAATCAATAACGATTCCCGACCCAAGAATTTCAGTGTTTGAACCCCGTTAATGGAAAAGGAAATCAAAAGTAAGAATTTCTTCAACAACTTTCTTTATATGAGATTGAAATAAACTTGTAATGAAGAGTCACTGATTCTTATCAATACGCCCGACACGCTCAATAAACCCTAATATTTTGGCCAACTTTGACAGGAACATTCGTATAAACCAGCGATCCTTGTATTTACACTTAGGCTGTTTATCTCTTAGTTTAACACCGCTATATTCTAAACTAAAAAAATTTTATTAAAATTTCACTTGGAATTTTATTATGTGGTTAAATGTAATTGTTATACATGTTTAACTTATTCAGTAATTTCATTATATGTCTAAACGTATTAATAACCCAATCTTGTCTTTTTACTATGTGTTTGTGTGTTTTTCTTATAGCAAAGCCACATAGGGCTAACTGCTCAGCCCACCGAGGGGAATCGAACCCCTGATTTTAGCGTTGTAAATCCGGAGACATACCGCTGTACTAGTCTTTTACTAATTTTATTATATGGTTAAATGTAATTATTTTCCAATATTGCATTATTCAATAATTTTATTATATGGCTAAACGTAATTATTACCCAATGTTATCTTTTTCAGTAATTTTATTATTATACGGTTAAATGTAATTATTATACAGTGTTATCTTATTCAATAATTTCATTGTATGGTTAAATTTAATTATTATCCAGTGTTGTCTTTTTCAGTAGTTTTATCATATAGTTAAATGTAATTATTTTCCAATGTTGTTTAATTAGATAATATTGTTATGTGCATAAATGTAATCCGTACCCAATCTTGTTTCGTTCATTAACTTCACTAGAGCCACATATACAGCTCTAACGTGTGAATAGTTGCAATAATCTCCAAAAGCATAAGGTGTCTTATTGTAGGGGTATCCAGACACTCTTTTTTCTTTTTCTAATTAGCGATTTTGAAATTTTGAGACTTCTTGCTCTAAACTATTTCAATAAAAAGTTGCTCAGTTTGACAAACCTTAAAAGGGTTGAATTATATGCAATTTCTAGCTTCACAACATTTGGCGAAGTTTGACAAACCTTAAAAGAGTGGAATTATATGCAATTTCTAACTTCACAACATTTGGCGAACTTAGTAAAAGTTATAAATGATTTCTAGCCAAAAAAAATAGATTATTTAATAAAGGGCCCGACATAGTCAGGTGTTTAGAGTACTTGACATCAAATCTCTGTCCCATCAAACATATTCTCCCTTTCAGCCGTGGAAACGTCATAATGTGATATTCAATACCACTATTCCTTGGTAAAGGAGAAGCACAAGAGTAGGTGGTGGATGGCAATGACCAGCTACCTTCCCTTTAGTCTATCACTGTTGAATTAGAGACAACTAGTGAAGATAGCTCTCATATACCTTTACTTGAAATTCAAATCAAACAAACCAATCCGAGTATTCATCGGTCAAAAAGTAGTCCAGAAGCTGACGGCTGGTGGTGTTGACTAGTTGCATTCCTTCTAGTCTATTTTATGAAAATTCTGTAGAAAAATCACTCAAAATGTCAATAGGATTTTCCTCGTCACACAAAAAGAAAAAGAAACTATAAGTTAACATCTCTAGGTGGTTTCATTCCACGTATAGAGCTATAAATTAAAATTACTACAGAATATAAAGAATTTATTATCTTTTACGCTAAGCAACATTTAAGCCTACACAATAAATATCAAAGTTTATTAACTTTACACACAGAAATAGAGAGCACAATTTCGGTATTATCTTTTCTTCATCACAATAATCAATAGAAAACGCCTTTACATTGTTAAAATTTTCAACATAGAGAACTTGCGTATCAGTAAAGATGTCGCACTGCTAATAAACCGTTCTTTTAAGTTGGAAAATTATTATATCCAAAATTGATTTATATTAAAATACAGAAAGGGAAATATTTCTTTTGAAATATTGATATTTGTGTAAAAAATAAAAAGAATTTTGGAGTTAATGATGGAAGGATTATTGTAAACATTATAAAACGATTCATTTCTAGGGTTCCATTTTGGTTAATAAAAAAACACATGGTTATACTGTGTCGGAGAACCATGAAATTAATTTTGTTTGAAGATCATTCACAATACTCATTAATATATTAAGTGTTTATCTCCTGAAACTTTATTTTTCATTTGTTTTTATGCACAGGCCTAAACAACGGAATGTTTGTGCTATGCCCACCGAAAGTATCGAAACCAATGTTTTTAGCGTTATAAGCCCTCAAAGGTGAAAATGACTTGAAGAAATGTTTATAAGATTTATAGTTTGCCACTTCAAACGAGACAGGGATCCTAAGCTTTTGTATAGAGTTAAGAAAAGAATGAGCCTTCCATAACATATTGGTTGCTAAAGGATACGAAAGGCAAGTAATTTAATGAATTAGAAAAAAATATGACGTTAAATAGGTCACGCTTTTCTTACCCCTATTACAGTTTGATTGGAGAGCATTTAAGAAACGCCATGAAATGAATATTTACTCATTTATAGCTAGCTTTCTTAGGTTTCAATTTTGCTTCAATAATAGTGAGAACAGTTTTATTGATCTTAGTGTTTCCTTTTCATAGGATAGGTGTATTGTAACTTACCCATATAATGGGTAATAAGTATTTAAATAGTAAACTAATTATTAGTCTCATATATTTATTTTTATTTGAATGACTTACAAAGCAATTTAAAAATGTTTAAAAAATGTAGTTTTCAAATTTGTTTTTTGGGTTTTGTATATATCATCGACAAAGTAATCTGCTTAGTCTCTTCTTTTTTCTCTCACGAACATATTTTATATAGAGATATTAACAATTTAACGAAAAAGTGGATTATTTATAAACGTTAATTTGTTTTTTAACACAAAGATTCACAAAGGGCCATCTGTGATCTGCCCACAATGGGTATCGAAATCTGGTTACTAAAAGTTTAAGTCTGCAGATTTACTACTGTGCCACTAGGGGGCAACACATTAAATAACGCACTATAAATATGGTAATATAACCATTCTCATGGACCCCAATACATATTGAACTGTTTTGTACCTCTTTTTAAGCTTAACAAATTATTGCTTTAAAATCTCTTTTTAAAAAAGTCTTTTAAAAACGTATGTCTAAACAACTTTCAAACGTGTTAAGGAAACCATTTAAGTTATACTTGTTTAGATCAACTGAAGAATTGTGTCGTAAATGTTCGATTAAATTAAATTGTCTCTTTGTATTTATACTTAATGATAATTTAAGTAATCTTCCAGAGACGGGAATTATTAAGTGTGGCAGATTGTAGATAGAAATTTCCAAGATTATGAACATTTTACACGCCCCTAGTGGCATAACGGTATGTCTGAGGAGTTTCAACGCTAAATACTGGCTTTCGATACCCGTTGGACATTGTATACCTTTGTGCTCAATTAAAAACAACAAATATTTACATATTCATAGATAGAGACTTTATATCTGTGGCAGCCAATTAATCCTGCTATGCAATTGAAATAATTTACATAATAGTCGTCCTTCTTATTTGAAATTCTAAATTTATTATGGTGACGCCTGAAGCCTGAGGATTCTTGACGTGGCCGTTTAAGCTGGAAGCTTCTTAAGATTGTTGTAAGACTTTAAGACTTTGTTTAGAGATTCGTTCGAATTTATACTGAAGGCCTTCTTCATTCAATTGACGATTTTCAATATCAGATTTCCTCTGGCACTGTATTTTCACAATGTTTTTACTCTATTAATCAACAGAATATTTTAAAAAGAGTTGCAGGTCGTTAGGAAAATATGTATAAATGACTCCCACCTTAAAAGTCTGCTTTCAATACACGTGGTGAGCACAGCACAGGTAGGCCTATATTGTAGTTACTTAAATGGACTTATTCAAAAAGGTTTAAATTAAGGTTATGAGCTTCAATATTTACAATGAACTACGGAGGTTTGGTTTAGTTTGTTTTGAATTTCGCGCAAAGCTACACGAGAGCTATCTGCGCTAGCCGTCCCTAATTTAGAAATGTAAGCCTAGAGGGAAGGCAACTAGTCATCACCCACTGCCAACTCTTGGGCTACTCTTTTACCAACGAATAGTGGGATTGACCGTAACATTATAACGCCCCCACGGCTGAAAGGGCGAGCATGTTTGGTGCGACCGCGATTCGAACTCGCGACCCTCAACTACGAAGGAATCACCACTTTTTATCTATTGCTAACAAATACATAAATTATAAATTTATGTAAATCGAGTCTTTAGTAACACTTTTCACATTATTTCGTATTCTGTTGTTTTTATCTATTTTTTCGATTGCGGACCAGCAGTTAGAAGCTATTTCTATAGAGTATAAATGGTACTTCATCTGCCGCGAAGTCCAGACGTAGTGAACTGTTTAAATCGCCACCGTGTCAATGAGTTTGGAAACTTGAGGATATTTTAAGCATCTTAATACTTTTTCACTAAAAATATAAATAAATGTATTTTACTTATAATAAGTTCTGTAGGCATTCTTTAAATTTCCTTCTTTCTGTAATAGTTGATTAGTCTCTAAAGCCATCCAAGCAGTGTGTTGTTGCTAGTGGTAGGAAAAATAAGATTTAAGGTTGTATCTACACAAATATTGAATACAAGTCTAAAGAGGTTATGATATCACTGTATAGGTCAAACGTGGGATATTGTGTTCAGTCTTGGGTTCCTTATCTTAGAAAAGACATTGAATTGTTGGAAATAATTCAGAGAAGGGTTACTAGAATGGTGCCTGGGATGGAGAGGTTGTTATACGAGGAGAGGTTACAGTCTCTCAAATTGTTTTCTCTTGACAAAAGAAGAGTTAGGGGGATTTGATTGAAGTGTTTAAGATTGTAAATGGAAATGATAGTGTTAATGCATCATCTTTTTCATATTTAACAATGAGAATAGTAGGAAGAGGGGACTTAAATACAACTTCTGGCAGGCTAGGAGTCATCTTCATCTGAAACAGTTTCTTTTTCTAAAAGGATTGTTTAGAGAGCTTGATAATTATATGAATGATAAAGACTGGTTTAAAGATTAAAAATATATATATTTATTTATATTACTAGTTCAGCTTGGAGGATTGAACAACCAAGATGGATCAATAAGTCACATGTTGTTCCAAAACGTTATGTTAATCTATTCGTCTACTTGGTAATAAGAACATTTTGAATATTTTTAATTTTTTTCATGTTATCAGTACCGATTTAAAAAAGACACGTACAACTGAAATATAATATGGATATTATATTTATGGTTAACGTGTTATAAATTTTATCTACAATTCAGCTCTGATAGGGTTAGTTTAGTATCTGTAAAAATATTTTAAAAACATAGCCCTCTTGTAGCTTTGTGCGAAATTCCAAAACAAAAACACCTTCGTCTTATTAAAGTAGTTATTCCACGAATGTGTATAATAAAATTTGATATGTGTATTGACGTATTTTTTACTCCTGCATTTGATACATAAAAAATCGATTGGTTCCATAAATACACCAATTATACAGTGTATATAACATTGGGCATCTACATGTTATAGTTATCTGACGTTCATCTGTTATTAGATGGCAATTCATGTTTTACCCTGTACTGAAGCCCTCCAGTGACACAACAATATATCTTCGGACTTACGATGCTAAAAACTGTTTCAATATCCGTGGTGGGCAAAACACAGATAGCCCATTGTGTAGCTTCGTGTTCGATTCAAAACAAAAACAAGAAGTCTGTACTTAAATATTTTAAAGGAAAGCCAGATGATTGTAAGAAAGCTAACTTTAATGGGTAATAATAATATCGTGTACACTAAAATTGCGAGATTTTTGTAGTTTTTTTTGTTTGTGAAGAAATATATAAAGAATAAACCAACTTTTCAATATCTTATTTAGTTTTCTATAAGATGTTTGAATGTAATATATCAAACCGTTTTTGTTGTAGGCTGGAAATATAATAATTACAAACGAGCGTGAATATACTTTTCCTTGTAAGTCTATCATGTACGTTGTTGTTGTTTTTTGTGTGCATATTTATACGTATACCAGCTCTCTTGAATTGGATAAGGGATTAATTGTTACTTATTACATCTTTTGGATCCCTAAGGAGACTTGATATTGTGCGAAAAGCCTCGTCGTCATTGGCTATTATGAAAGATGTTGTGTGGTTGACACTATAACTCATTCTCTTCTGCTTTCACTTTTCTTTAAGGTGAAACTCGGCATGTTAATCTTTAGGCCACACCAGAAGATGCTCTGTGTAAAAGATATGAGCAGAGTTGTTGTTTTTCCATAACTATAAGAAACTGTAACATGAACCAATTACAAAGCCCCGTAAGTTAGTAACGGCAGTTTTTGAAGGTTCTGCCTTTATTTTCTAAGATCATATACTGGAAGTATTTTAGGTTTGTTTGTTTAGTTTGTTTTGAATTTCGCGCAAAGCTACACGAGAGCTATCTGCGCTAGCCGTCCCTAATTTAGAAATGTAAGCCTAGAGGGAAGGCAACTAGTCATCACCCACTGCCAACTCTTGGGCTACTCTTTTACCAACGAATAGTGGGGTTGACCGTCACATTATAACGCCCCCACGGCTGAAAGGGCGAGCATGTTTGGTGCGACCGCGATTCGAACTCGCGACCCTCAGATTACGAGTTTCACGTCTGAACACGCTTGGCCATGCCGGGCCAGTATTATAGGACATATGAAAAAAACAAAAAACTTTGAAGTAAGTTGTTAACAAACAGAAAGAAACTGAAAAAATATATTCGTTGTTCAATATTGGGATATTCGTCTGAAAGATATCTGACATCCTATTATGGGTTTAGTTGGTTTGTTTGTATAAGAAGCTAAAGAAATGTTTTTATGCAGAACAACACGACTCCGAAACAAAGATTAACGCCAAAACTTTTTTATTATTTACAAAATCACCTTCTCCAGTGTTTACATAAGGCATATAAGCTCTTTTGTATAAGACTTGGCTATTATATTCATCTCTGGACATGCATGTATAATATATTCAGCTGCAGATGAATGGGACGAAATCAAAACTGACACCTAAATAGCGTAAACAATGCAATTTGAGATCAAAACAAGAACTGGTATAATGTCTATTTTGAATCCTTGTTGTATAATGTAGGTCCAAAGGCATGATCAGCAGTAGCAACAGCGGTTACTTCTCTTATTCAAAATACAAATTCTGCAGTATAAAATTAAACGAAAACAATGATAATATTGTTTACAAAAAAGAGAAAACAAATACTGTCTATACATATATATACTTATTATTTTAGTTGCTTAATAATTAAAATCTGTGTTTCCTATTCTCTAAATCTTCATGAGTTTACCTCAAGATACTTTAGCTAATAAGCGCCTTTTTTGAGATCACTATTTACTATAATAAATCAAATTCAAAAACAATTCTTGATTTTTTTATTATTACACAATGTCCATAAAAAATGTATAAAGATTGTAAATGGTTGACATCCAAAAATGGATACCGAGATCTAGTGGTAATGAAAGAGATCAAATGATTTGATGAGCTTTTATTATACAAACATCATTATTTGCTAAGCCAAAAGGTAGAACATTTTCTCAAGTCTGTTTTTACATAAACCCTTTCTTGCTAAGTCTAAAGGTAGGACGTTTTCCTAAACCTGTTTTTACATGAACTTATTTTACGAAATTATAATCTTTATGAACTCTCAATACCTGCAATTCTAATTGTTATAACCTTTATAAATGAGATCACGAAATCTTACTTCGTTTAAGGAATACTGGAGAATAATTATATTACATCGTTCTATCAATTGAAAAAATGCAGTTACGGCTGAGATACTAAAAAAATACAAAACAAAAACAAAATCAAACCATTGAACATCTGTCAACGTTTATAATGGTATTTTAGCCATATACAGTTAAAACTTCCTTTTATGTTAACAAGGAAAAATTTTTCATACCATTTTTCAATTTCAATTGCCAATAAACTAAACACACACTAACAGCGTGTTTTGTATAACAAAAACAGCGTGCATTATGGTAACACACGAACGAATATACATATATATATGTTTGTGTATATATATATATTTATTTATATATATGTCTTAAACATAAAAACACAAAAATGTTTTTAATAAAACATTCAGGTGAGATCATTCGTTGACGGTACACATCTGGTCAGCAATAAAAACTAAGAATGACTAATATATATTTTCTAGAAAGCTATCTACACATCTATGCAACATGAACAACCGCATTTGCGAAATCTTAAAAAAAAAAAAAGTCAAATCTTAAACCATGTGTTTGGTGGATCTATAACCTGATCCACTTTTCCATTGATTCTTTTTGTTATAATCACTAACACATACAAGTTTTAATGGAACATTTATTTAATATTGTCAAAAGTTTCTGTACCTAACACATCTGTAACTGTTAAGTGTTGATTAAACATAATTCATCGGCCCCTTATAAAAGTGAACGCATTAAGATTTCTTAATAAAAATAATATTGAAGTGTACCGAAAGGAATTAAAACGAGTCAAATATACTAGTAACGTTATAAATGAGTCAAGAATATTGAAATATGCCAAATGCGTAAAGTATACTAAAAATGTTTAAAATGAATCAATACAACAAAAACAACAACTACGTAGAAAAGTATTTGTGTCAAATAACAAACAAAAATGAAATAAAACCCAATGTTTTACGTTCGTGCAACGTTACTTTTTACCATTAGATCATAGTTAAAGGAATGTTCCAAACATAACCTTTTATCATATTAATGATGTTAAAATATTCTTGATGTTCTTATGCTTCAACAAAAAAGGAGTAAAAAGAGAAACACGGATGTATTTTTTTTATATGGAGCTTTCATAAAATTATGTTACGTGAAATTATCCAGCGGAGAAAATACCAAAAGCTGAGATAAAAATCCCACTGAATCTCTTCCTACTCGTGATTACCAACAAAGGCGCTGACTCCATCAGTGAATTCAGTTTGTTTTCTCACTCGCCGCGACTTGCGTGAAAAAGTCTCGCTCAGAGAGTTAGACATTTTAAGCCCTTCAATCACATAAAACCGACCCCTCTAAGCGTCGCGCCAAATTTTGAAAACATTAAGTTCCAAAAGGCGCTGATTGGTAGAAATAAACTAATTAACTTTACTATTCAGAATCTTTTTTTTTTTCATATTTGAAATCCATAAAATATGAAAAAGGATACAGCTATATATAGCAGTAACGGTTTTAGAGGTTTCAGCGTTTCCATCTTCACCAGAATCAATATCATACACTTTAATGTCTTCTAATTAATTATATTTTGACCTTTAAAGTCAGTTGTCGTTACTCTTCTTTCTCCACTTTATGCTCCATTTATTCACATCTAATTAATTTAATTTCCTTTATTCAGGCATGAATCCAAAGGTTAGCAGCATTTACAAACATCACAGTCTCCTTTCTTTCTGTGTTTATATTCCTCGCAAGTCATTTTTACAGATTTCATTTACAAATATATTTTTTTTAATCAGAAGTTTGTTTTTAGACTGTATTATTTGATTACGGTAACGTAGTCTGGCGCATCCAATCCGTTTTTAAGCTCTGACGTTTTTTCCCTAAATGTGGATCGGTTTTTCGCGACTGGAGGTATTAATTAAGAAAAGGAAATTCCAGATTTAAAGGTCTTTACTAGTAACACAGCGGATTAATAGAAGCTAAAAATAGTGCCTTGTCGATTGTTTTATACGGTAAAAATAAATTACATTAGTAATGAGTGTCAGATGCGACTCGCACATGTCAAATTATAAATCATTTGGCATACCTATGTTTTTTCACCGCAAGTCTACATAGTAAATTACTTGTACTTTGTTCACCACTGGGAATCGAATCCGGATTTTAGCGTTTTAAGTCAGTAAACTTACTGCTGACCCCTTGGAAAAATTTTAATGAAAATATAAGTACAGTCTGATCACGAATGTTGTCTTACTTTTAAATATAAAGTCAATGCCAAGATTCACGAGGTTTTCACACTCGATCATCTAAAGTGACAGGAATGAGTCAGCGACTGCAGATGGAAACCATTAAAAACATACATTCTATTTATTATATTTACACTTCTACTATCAAATACCATTATAACAAAGCAAAATAGGAGGTTGTTACATTACACTCCAAACCTCAACTTTTATTCAGTTTTGAGTCTCAATGTTGTTTATATGTTGTTATTCAAATTTCTCAACGAATACTGTGTTGGGATCCTCGCTAAGTATATTATTGTTTATAAAAAATATATATAAGTAAAACATGTATAAAACATTGCACATCTCAAATGAGCAAAAGTTACTTCTCAGAACCAAAGCCATTTGCAAACAATTTTTCTTTTTTTCTTACAATACTTGCGTAAACTACCAACCATATTCACGTATAGTGAAGATTAAATGCCTGGAAAACCTACATGCTACTTTTTAATCTGATTGCAAAAAACACAACAACAATAAAAGTAACCGTCATTATGGATTTAGTCAGTTCAAATATGAAACTTATTCACTCCTCGATAGACTTTGTGAATTTAGGAAATGTGGTGTGGAAAAGGGAAGTGCTTTAAGAATACAGTGCAAAATAAATAGTAATATTTCCAATAAAAATATTTTGTAGCACCAAAGAGAAATACAAACAAATAGATTAAATCTAGAAATACGAAATTATTCTTGCTCTTATACGTTCACAACTTTTTTTTGGACAAGCTGGGTCAGCCCTCTGCCTTGTTTTCTAATGAAAATAAAATTCACAACCACTAAATAGAAAAATGTCTTTCACATTAGCCTGAAACCTTCTAGGGACAATTCTAAAAATCCAATGCAATGAAAAGTGAAAATGAAATATGAATACATTTATGTAACTATTCGAAAAGAGGGTTTGAAGAGACCAGTTTCCACTATAATACAACACATCATGATTTACGTTGGGTTTCTTCTTTTTTCGTCAAAGTTCTTGAGATCAGCTGAGAAACGTGGGACTGTTTATCACGTAGTCTTTGGTAGGTCGTTGGGTACTTGAAACCATCAAATACCTAGAGAAAAATACGTTAAGATAACTTATCACAATACGTCATGTAATCTATAAACATTCACAAAGTACAATTAAAAATTAATTAATATAATTAAAATAATTAAGATTTCATTAATTGGTTAAAAACATTCGCTAAAAACAATTATGTCAAATAATCTTCCAAATGTTGCAAAATTTCCAGAGTCGATAATATATATATTTAATATTTGAGAGAAATCACTTTAGTTTATTACTTATGAACCAATATTAACATTTTCTTACTGGTCTGATTGATATATTTTCTTTTGCACTTCAAAAAATAAAAGCTATCAGAATCGTGATGTATTGTCTAAGGATAGGCACCCTTTTAACATTTCACATAAAACAGTGAAAGTCCATGAAGAATTGGGAATGCCTATTTATCTTAAAACTTCAACACCTTCAAGTAAATGGGAACAAACAGATTTGTAGCTTTGAAAGTCGCCTAGAACTGCATGGAAATCATGTCAACTTTCGCCATCAGCAACAAATCAACACGAGGAAAACTAAAGATCATTAGATCAAATTCGTTAATACAATTAAAGTGAGTCCTGTTGAACAATGTTGTTGTTTTAGGGTAAAGCTATACATACAGTGAGTTTTTCTGCACTCTGTCAACTGCGGGAAATCGAATCCCGGCGTTTGATGTTCTAAATCCGTAAACGAGCAGCTTAGATGAATTCAAAGTATGTTCAGTGTCGGGTTTCATTGCTTTCGAGTAGGGATTTCATGATCAGCGTAAAACTGTTATTACGTTTTAGTGTGGATAATGTAAAACGTATTGTTTTTTGCCATTGATTTTTCCGACTATTTTCCTTTTCTTTTTATTAGATATTTAGCGAACAGCGGAGTGTCTGAAAGCTCTTTTAACTGGCATGAAAACTTCACAGAACTAATTATACCGAAGAGAGTTATAGCAGCTGTTAAAAAGTCAAGGTTAAATAGATCTTCAACAGAATAATATATATCGCGAACAGGACGCCATCTGCAATCCTGGATAAAAACTTGAATCTTTGAAACGTTCAATTAACTAACCACAACTTAACCAAAGATCATGTTCACATGTACATACATTCACACTTTAATTGATGCGTCATTCAACCGCACATAACTTCTCTTTACGACACTGCACTTTGGGAAAATGCTTTAAAAATACCTGCGATAAACACTAATGGGAGATAATTTATGAACTTCGGCTAAGACGAAGTATACTATATAAGGCTTACTGCGATACTAGTCTCCAATTTAGGAGGAGGGAATCGAACTTGCGACTCTCAGATTAAAAGTCAATCATTCTAACCACCTGGCCATTGCAGGCTGTGAACGTGTTTGGGAAGTTCTGATTTAAATCTTATACTGTTTATTATTAAACGGTAATTAAAACACGACGAGTTCTGAATCAGTTTTTATGGTTGAATTAGTCGTATGGTTCAGTTCTCTTACCAAATCAGCTTCGAAAAAAAAATACTAGACTGTTTCCCACAGAATATTAACTGCTTTTTCCGCCGTAAAAAAATGCAAGTGTCATTACAGTAAAATCAGTTCCTACTGGACATAACATACTTCTGGTTACTAAATCCACCATCTGTTGTCATGTTTATCGCTTTACACTCCTCTTATTTTCATTCAGGGTCCGGCATGACTAGGTGGTTAAGGCACTCGAATCACAGTCTGATGGTCGTGAGTTTGAGTCCCCGTCACAACAAACATGCTCGCCCTTTCAGCCGTGGGTTTTTTTAATTTATTACGATCAATTCCACTATTCGTTGGTAAAAGAGTTCAAGAGTTTGTGGCGGGTGGTGATGACTAGTTGACTAGTTTTACATTGGTAAATTAAGGACGGCTAGTGCAGATAGTACTCATAGCTTTTTCACTTAGATAACAGTCTAAAGAAGAATAAAAATGGCTAAATTACACAAAAAACAAACGTAATACGAAACTTATAAGACATCCATTCTACATCTATTTCACTTGGAAGTTCTCATTATATTTAGAAGTTCAGCATTATAAACGTCGAAAATATCGATTAAAAATAACTAAGTTAATAAAACGCAACAGAATTTCTTAATGTAACTGTGGTATATGTTTTCTTGAAATATTCCTTTGTTTCTGATTTCATGTGTTTTGTTTTACCAAATAAAAAAGCTTCTGTGATATCCCATGAAAATTTATGTTATTACGATATTTTGTTCAAAGAAATAGCAGTTCGTACGACACAGAACAAGTGCAAACATTTACATCAGTTATTGTCAGTAACCATGCCCTTCGATTAACTAAACCACTTATGGAAAATTCCTTGTTCTCACTAAATCGTTAACACAAAAATGAAAACAAACCCCTTCTGTCCTCTGGTATTACTAGTCCGAAAAAGTAAAAGAAAAAAAATAGATCTACTGAAAACAGTCCACACCTGACAGAGATCATCAATTTAACTTAGATCTGAAATCATTCCTTACAGTTAACAGAGCCCAACAAAACAATCTATAGATAAAAACGTTATGAAAGGTTGTGTACCAAACATTTTAGTTTGTTTTAGAAAATTCGGCAGAGCTACATACACAGCCCTCTGCGCATATTCCTCCTAAATTTTGAGCTTATAGACTAGAGAAATGACAGTTAACAGCACCCACTGCCAATTTTTGTGTCATACTATTCGATACAAATAGTAGGATTTGACCGCCAGTCTTATAGCGCATCCAAAACTGCAAACTGAGGAGTTCAGTTTTTTCTAGTAATGAGACATGAGCCACGAACCCTTGGTTTCAAGGATTCATAGCCCAAACACACCAATCATTATGTCAAGCTTTTTCCATAAGAAAATACACGTTGGGATTTTGTCAACCATTTACCTTTGTTTATAATACTTTTAATCATTTATTACATATTAAAACATCAACCGACTGAGATCCAGTTTTTAGATCGAAATGTAGCTGTTACTTGTTTGTTTGTTTGTTTTTTTGAATCTCGCACAAAGATACTCGAGGGCTATCTGTGCTAGCCGTCCCTAATTTTGCAGTGTAAGACTAGAGGGAAGGCAGCCAGTCATCACCACCCACCGCCAACTCTTGGGCTACTCTTTTACCAACGAATAGTGAAATTGACCGTCACATTATAACGCCCCCACGGCTGAAAGGGCGAGCATGTTTGGTGCGACCGGGATGCGAACCCGCGACCCTCAGATTACGAGTCGCACGCCTTAACGCGCTTGGCCATGCCGGGCCAGCTGTTACTAAGAAGAGTTACTCTTCTAAAGAAAGATTGAGATATATAATGAACTCACACAGAATTGTTTTTTAGCACCATGGAATTCCAGCACTGTTTCCTCTTCATACATCGTACGCACCTTAGACAATTTTAAAGAAACCTTTCCAATCACGAACCAGTAATAGTTTTTATGAATAAATAATTAAAACTTGTATTCGAACAGGAATATTTTTCTTTGCTTATCATGTTGTACAAACTATTTTATTCTTTCTATCAGTTCAGCGCTTGACATTCTTCGAACAAAGCAAAACTCCCTTTTCATAAATGGCATCCATATCTGTACAGGGTTAGCACTAGACAATTCGCAGACAAGTCATTGCACTTCTCACCCTTAAACGTTTAGAGTGCTTTACCTTTCTTCTATTAGATGGAGTTCGTATGTCAGTTATGATAAGTTAGTTGGTTGATTGTTGTCAAGTGCAAAGATATACAATGGTCTACCTGTGCTCTATCCTCTGCTAGTACAGAAACCTGATTTTTAACGTCTTAAGCTTTGCAGAGTTACGCTAGGCACTGGGAAGCGTTTCGATAAGCTGGAGAGATGCAGAGTTCCAGAAGCTCTGTCTAAAGCGTAACATATGCACATAACCATAGACATGAAGCCCCCTGTTTCAGGTTCCTTCTAGCGTCTCCCGTCGACCTTTGCCACACACTATTAGTCTCCAAGCAACAAAGTTCTCTTTCTTTGGTACACGGCTTCAATCTGTACTTGACTCATGACAGAAACTGGTTTTACAGACAAGGTAACCAAGTTAATTCGATCGCTAATTCAATTTTTTTTTAAATAATTCTAAGACTGATAATACTGATCTTATAAAAGCTCAGGGTTAAAGTAAAATAAAAGATGGCGAATTCCTCTTTCGATTCTCTGCCTTGTATAACACATCATGATAACTACTCTAATAATGGCAAGAAATGGAAAACAAAATAAAACAAATAAACAGTCCATTTTTACCTGTATTAATTTCCACAATGCATGTAGAATCTCTAAAATGCACATATCCTCCATATGTTTCGAATTATTTTCACTTTTATCTAATAATTTTTATTCATTTCTGACAAGAATACATCTCCCTAATACAACCTACTTACTTACAATTTCGGGTATATAGCTAAAGAAATTATAAATGTGAGATTCTTTGTACCATCTTAAATAATAAAAATCTTCTCTTCCAATCTACCACAAGCCATACAGTTTACAAAAATAACCATCAATGAGTTCGAGAATTCTTTTTTTTTCCCCGCCTCTTTATCTTTATTTGAAAGTCTTTTTTGGCATACTTCTTTTTGGAACGTCGAAAGGATATCTAAGTAATGGATTATTGTGGAAGGAAACTGTATAGTTAAAATTTCGTTAGATGAAAAGTACTGCGGTCATCGGTAGAAACCTAAATATGCGCATTTCCCTTAATTAAAGAGTCACACTTGACAGTAATATCACCGCATTTCGTCTAAAAGCGTCACGGCCGAGTGATAAACAAGGACCAGTCGTTACCCAGTGGTTTGTCTGTCACTAGGGTTTATTTGTTTGTTTTGAATTTTGCGCAAAGCTACACGAAGGTTATCTGCGTCAGCTATCCCTAATTTAGCAGTGAAAAGCTAAAGGGAAGGCAACTAGTCATCATCAACCACCTCCAACTCATGCGTTTCTCTTTTAATCAACGAATAGTGGGATTGATTGAAACATTATAACGCCTTCAAAGTTGAAAGGGCGAGAATGTTTGGTGTGACGGAAAATCGAACCCGCAACCCTCAGATTACGAGTCGAGCGCCCTAATCATATGGCCATGCTGGGCTCAATTACGGTTAGATCTCTGGATCTGACGTGCGTAAAACGACAACAGGAGACACCTTAAAACTTTTAAACTCCTACGTTAGTCCAACAATTCTGTTTAAAAGGTTTACTTAGGAGACGTTGAAAGCCTTTTATACTCTTTGAGGAATAGAGAATTAGACTGAACTATGGGCGTTTTTAAAATAAGTGCTTTCCATTATTAAGCCTAAAACATGTTTATAATTCATACAATTAATGTTGAATTATGAAGCTCAGCATATGTGACGTTGTTTGTTTCTTCCCCTAAACGACACCTTATGCATACAATGGAATAAACAGCCTGGCCAAAGATCCCCCCTATTGTCCAGGTGGGGCCTTGTTTAATTTCTAAATGCTGAGCTGAAGGAAGGCACCCAGTCAAAAGCATTCGCCACCTGTAGCATGCAGTCTTAACCGAATAGGGGTATTGACTATCACTCCTGCAACACATCCACAGCTCAAAGCGTGGAACGTGTTTGGAAGCACCGCGTCTGGTATACGAGACCTTGAGATCCCCCCCCCCCCTCGTCCAATAAGCAAAGCACTAACTAGGCCGCGCATGCTCTTTATCCAGGATCGTTATGACATGTATGGAATGTTGTCTTCATGTGGTGATTAAAAGATCCCTTGATGGCAAACGTTCAGCATTAATACTATCACAAGTTAATCTTATTATATTTTATGAATTCGGTATTAAAAAAAAAGAGAAAAGAAAAACATTTGTTCTGTTTGTGTGGTCGCCTTATTCACATAGGCCGAAAGACTTTACTTGAGGCATTACTTGCAAGCTTAGCAATGAAGACGAGTAACGTTAACTTTAGTTACCGTGTTTTTCTCGTGGCCTAAATATGACTCTATCAAAACCACAAACGAACACAAATAGTCTGGTGTACGGTTTTATTTTTCGACGATTCATCTTTTCTTTCTCATTACAAAACATTATATGACCCCTTAAGAAAAATGGACTCGAGTTTGAGACACATGTGGTTCTAGCAGCCAGCCACAAGAACAGGGTGTCGGCACCTCTTGTCTCAACAGCATGTATTAAAACAATCTTCCGAGAATATTCAAGGTCTTAGCCGTAGATCTGCGTCCTGCGAACAACCCCTATGACTTTCTATTGGTGTTTGCGCCAATTTTCATTCCTATCTTCAGGTTCGCCCGCATAACCTGACGTAACGATTATTTTCTTTTATTGTTTTTTATAGTACAACTGCGTGAAGCTAATATCATATATCCTTTATTTCACAAATCTAATTATATTACGCGTAACAAATATTAATAACTGATCAAAACAAGCTAACTACATGGATCAGAACTAAAGCTTAATCCGGTCGTTGAAATAGCTTATTTTATAGACAGATCTTCGTACTAAAACACATTATCTGTTATGTTTTATGTTAATAACCACTACCCAGAGTTAACTGCTCGATTAAAATATTTGCTTTGTATGGTAACAGAAAATTATCTGACGGTGTATGCGGACTGCTTTGTTTGGGGATTTTCGTCAATTGTGAGGCATAAAACACCCTAAAATAGGGCAAACTGTTATTTGTATAGACCTTTGGCTGTGAATTTAAGGGCAGTTAAAAGAGTCAATTACAACCTTCAACAAAGCAAGGTATGCAATTAGCATCTAATAGAGTTGTTAGGGATTTGATTAAGACCCGAGTACATTGGCCAACATTGTATTATATTTAGTTTTGTTTTCTTAATTGTTATTATCACCCAGTATTCATAATTATAAGAATGCAGTGATTCGTCAGTTGGAATCCCTCGCTGTTGGCGGTATTATGAGCAGTAATTCTAAATATATACCACGGAGTTCGGACAGCTCAGGAGATAGGGTTCAGTCCTAAATCATAAACTGGGAATAAGTTGTAATAATTACAACCTCAAAACCAAGAGAAATAAAAATACTTTTCGCACTCATAAGATTGTTGTTAAGTTAAACAGACTTCTACGTTAATAAGTGTGTTAAAAAACTATCGTTTGATGAATTTTGTGAAATACATTTTTACACTTTCACAACACGAACAAGTTTGTATGTGTGTGAGAACCTCCAATTATTTAGTTATTCTCACTAGCATTAGTTTTATATATTGCAACACGAAGTACTTTCCTCACAAATATGCTAAAGAAAGGTATACCGTGAAGTACATACTGGAGCTTTATCAGTTCTGAACATTCAAATTAAATAGGAATAGAAATTATTTAAACTACTATAGAAAGGTCGGATAACCGTCAGAAAATAGAGCCACACAAAGATGTTTTGATTTCTTACTGATTCCCCGCCTCACACACACACACACGACCCAGTAAGAACTGACACTGCAGAGATGCCACTGCACTTCCGATTAAAGGTTGACACCTACTACAATATATAGACTTTTAACACAAAGTAGCCTCTTTTAAAATTTCGATTTATGCATAAAACTTCTGTAACAATCATAACAGGAATAATCTGTCTAGAAAGAAACATTGTCGTTAAGGCCTAACGTATTGTAAAGACAAAACAGTTGGTTGTCAGACTATCTGTGCCGTGCCCACCGCGAGTATCGAAACACGGTTTTACAGTGATGTCGAGAAAACCCACATGTAGAGAAACATATACATGTAAAAACGGTTTTTATCAAGAAATGTACATACAGTGTACAAAGGACTTTAAGGAAGTTTAGTACTTCAAGATCTATATAAATATTGAATTTCTCCTTTTCTATGTAGCCAGTAATGGAAAAACTACATATATTTTACGAAATCATTATTGTATGTTAGTTATACAAACATGGTGCCATCTCTTAACATCTGCAATAATATTTATATTTTTGCAAATATTATACAGTGTTAATATTAGCCATTCTAAAGGTCTTATAACTCCAACAACAAGCTAACAATATTTATATATCTTCAAGTACGCACATCTACTTGACGTACAGCAAACATATATACAGTACACACGTCAACTTGACATACAGTACATATATACATATACATTGCTGGCCAAAATCTTAAGGCCAATTAACATAAAGAAAAATTTACATTTTGCGTTGTTAGATTTAACCACTTATTTGAGTAGAGCTTCGAAAGATGAAAATAAGGAAAGGGAAAATAAAAATCGTTTTTAGTTCCCAAATGGCAGAGCATAATAAAAGTTTCCAACGGTTGCCTCAGACTATGTCCTGAAATTCATTCATCAATAGTTACCGAAGAAGAGTTAACCATAAGTTGTGAAAACAGTTAATCTCGAGGCTATTAGTAACTAATCACGTAATCCTGACTCAGCTATTATAGATGTAGTAGCTAATCATGGAGTCAACAGTGATGTGTAAAGAGGTTAATTATAGTGTCAACAATGTTGTGGTTGTGGCTGATCATGGAGTCAACGGTGATGAGTAAAGAGGTTAATTATAGTGTCAACAATGTTGTGGTTGTGGCTGATCATGGAGTCAACAGTGATGTGTAAAGAGGTTAATTATAGTGTCAACAATGTTGTGGTTGTGGCTGATCATGGAGTCAACGATGATGTTTAAAGAGGTCAATCGTAGAGTCAATAATGTGGTGGCAGTAGTTAATTAAGGAG
Source organism: Tachypleus tridentatus (assembly GCF_004210375.1). Classification (NCBI taxonomy): domain Eukaryota; kingdom Metazoa; phylum Arthropoda; class Merostomata; order Xiphosura; family Limulidae; genus Tachypleus; species Tachypleus tridentatus. The sequence goes on along the minus strand of NC_134826.1, from coordinate 60,234,654 downwards.
TAAGCAATAAGTGAAGAGTGGGGGATGCAGCAGTTAGTCAACAGTGTGGTGTGCAGCAGTTAGTCAACAGTGTAGTGTGCAGCAGTTAGTCAACAGTATGGTGCAGCAGTTAGTCAACAGTATGGTGTGCAGCAGTTTTCATTGAGTCCACAGCGAGTCAACAGTGTGCTGTACAGTGGATAGTCAAAGTAAACAGCGTGATGTGCAACAAATTATCATTGAGACCACGGCAAGTCAACATTGTGGTGTGTAACAATTAAATATTAAGCCTACAGGATCTCAACAGTATGGTACGCAAGTGGTTAATCAGAGTCAACGATGTGTCAATGGTCTGGGTTAATCACATGGTTAACACCAGGCTAATCATACTGTGAACATCAGTTTAGTCCATTCGAATATCTTTGGATCTCACCTTTTCAAAGTGAAAGCGTAGCAATAAAACATGCAAATGAACTGTAGATACTTTTTGTACACCCATTCCACTCATATACGCCTGTTTGTTCTCACCAACAATACAAAACACAATTTCTGCATATTGAAATATGGCTGACAATATAATTCACTGCTGAAGCTCAGATATTATAGATTTTGACTTGTTTCTTTGTTTGTTTTTAAGCACAAAGTTACACAATGTGTGATGTGCTCACCACGGGTATCAGGATCTGGTTTGTAGCGTTAGAAGCTTTCAGACTTAACATCGAGCCACTGGGAGTCGTAGCTCGAGAAAGACTTTACAAGGTTGTACGCTCGTGTTTTTAAGCTTAATTCGGGAAATGCATTAAATCAGGCCCGGCACGACCACGTGGTTAAGGTGCTCGAATTGTAATCTGAAGCTCATGGGTTCGGATCCCTGCCGTACCACAAATGCTCCCCTTTTCAGTCGTGGGGGAATTATAATGGGACGGTCAATCTCACTATTCGTTAGTAAAAGAGTATCCCAAGAGTTGGCGGTGGGTGGTGATTACTAGCTGCCTTCCCTCTAGCCCTACACTGCTAAATTAGGCATGACTAGCGCAGATAACCCTCATGTAGCTTTGCGCGAAATTCAAAAACAAACAAAGTAGAAGCATTAAATCGGGCCTGAGTAAGTGTGGGTCACTCTGGCCATCGAGTAACATTTATAAATACACTTCACAGTTGCTAATACCAATATAAAGGAAGGAGGAAGAAGTCGACGCAAACCTGACCTTCCCGGGTATACAAATACCCAAACAACGATAAGAGAGAAAGTACATTAAATCAAGTAGTTTGTATATGATATGAACATGCTGTTGTCTTATTTTTTCAATACCTTACAAATCGCTAAGGCAACTTTATTTTACCAATGTTTGCATTATGTGTCATAATGATCGGTTGCGTTAGAATATGTTATCGATTCTTGAAGTCGACATTTTAAACTTAAAGTTTCTACATAAGCTAATGTTTTGCCGTACATGACGAAAGTCCGTTATATAGTATCACTACATTTAAACATAAAAAACAATTTTTTGTGCTGACTGTCTTCTGTTGCAAATAGCTGAGAGACATATTTAATGTTAAACTCTTAACTATAACTAATTATTGTATACAGTGAATTTGCGAAGCTTGCCAGAGATTGTATTATGTAATAATAAATTAAGTGAAGTCACGTTTCGTGTGTAGCTCACGTAGCCTTGTATCCTTATTTGATCACCGAGACACTCGCTAACTCATAAAATACATTAAAGTTTACGTGTACGCTGGAAACAGTACGAGTACAAGCGTGTAAGGACGGACACCTGCCGTGGTGCACGTCACGAATAGCACAAGAGACCCGCGTCTCTCTCTGCCATATGCACTTGTTAATAGTAGGCAGGAAAAAATCCCCGCACGTAGTAAAAACACCTGTAAATAAATTGCAAAGTCATCCAAGGCGCAGCGCTTACGTTACTAGCTCTGTAGATGCTCAAATATTTCGTGTATTATAAATCCGCACTGAAAGTGTGTGTATTCTTATAGTAAAGCCACATTTGGGTATCGGCTGTGTCCACCGAGGGAAATCGAACCCTTGAATTGAGGGTTGTAAGTCCATAGTCTTACCGGTGCCCGACCGGGGAACCGCTTTGAAAGACATTAGCCAAAATATATTTTTAAACCATGCAAATATTTGGATAACTGCTAGACTTTCAAAATTGGGAAGAATAAATTTTGTAAATAAAAAGAAAAGAAAATTTCTAAAATTGATAATAAGTCTCTACCTGCCTATTGTACTTTAAAATATATTATAACTGTATTCTATATAGTAATACTTAACCATCTATATTGAAGACACTAAATAAATTCATAATTAGACATTACACTTGAAAACATAGGTTTAACGTGCGCTAAGCGTACATATCTATTTATAATGATGTATGTTAGCTTCTGGCACTCATGCTCAATCCCACTATCGGCGGTGGGTGGTGATGACTAGCTACCTTCCCTCTAGTCTTATACTGCTAAATTAGGGACGGCTAGTTCACATAGCCCTCGTGTAGCTCTGCACGAAATTCAAAAAACTAAGTTTTCTTTCACAAAACAAACTAACAATACTCTTCTTCTCAGGTTCTCAACTGGTATTCTGAACTGTTGAGTATAGTTGAAAAATCACGCCAGATACCAACCCCTGAAATCCGGCGATTTATTTCATTCAGATTTGCAATATACTGTCTTTCTTCCCGAAGTCCCTCTGATCTGATCAGTTTAATCTTCTACGTAGTTTTTGCCATTCTTTTAAATTCTTCTGCACTTTTGTAGTTCCTTCCTCTTGTCAAGGGGCCCAGGGGAAGAGGTATTCTAAACTTTCAAATTATTTTGTCGTTTCATTCATTGCATCACAAAAGAGTGACGTTTAAAACATTTTCCTCTCAAACCACTAAACAACAGAAAACGTACAAGTGACGTAACGTGTTTTATTTTCTTACGAATTCAACTTGAAAACTGAACCTCGTATAAAAATTGTTTTATGAACCGAAATTCAAGATATCATATTTGGTAGAGTTCATCAAAGTAACTTTCAGTTTGATAGCATAACCAACACAAAAAATCATTCGTTCCACGAAATAACCGACTGGTAAAACATCGGCTTTATATGCATGTATCTGCTGTTTCTAGTTCACAAATCACTTACATTTAAATGAATAGCCAATAGCCAACGGCCCTTCGTAGCGTTTATTCAGTCACGTAACTGTTAGACGTTTTTATATAAACAGGAAAATACAATGATAGAGCAAACGTGTTCTATTCAAGACACGAGTGCATTTTAAAGAAGTCGAGAAAAATAATTTATTCGTTATTACATACCCTATTATCGGGTTTGTAAAATCATTCTGCGCTTAAAAAAGTAAAGAAATGTCTGGTAGAAATTAAGGGTCAATTAACATTTATGCATCTATTATCACGACATGCTGTACCTAATTCAGACGATTTTACCCTCAGTGAAAAGATGAAAAAAAAAGTTGATTTCTAGTTCTTATCTGATTAAACTCAACAACCTTCGACAGTCGCAAGTCTGTCTGGCTACACGGTCAAAATAACGTCCTGTTATTGTGACGTATCGTCCCAGATGAAAGAACAGTTCGAACTTGGAAGAAAAAGACGTTATTAAAGACATGACACAATAATATTATCGCATTTTCAACGGATTAATAAACACTGAGTTATAAAAATATATATAAGCTACACTTAATTTGTTTGTAATTACCGGCAACTTATTACTTAAGTATACGTAACCAACTGGGATATTTCAACCACAGAAGTATAACCGATATATTATTTGTACATTGTATATCACCTTCGTATTACAGAAGATATATATGTTTAAGTTTTTAAGACATTATTCTAATGTCACATACAACTTTTATATTTTCAAATACGATATTTTAAACATAGAAGTTTCATATTTTACTATAGCTGTAATTAAATTCGTATTTTAATCACACACAAAAGTGCAAGTTACAGTGCGTTCAGGCCCTACTACAATATTGATATGAATGTTATTACAATATCATAATTTGATCTAACACGCTTATCTGTACGCAAAGGTAAATTGTCAACTGAGAACTTTTGTATCTAATACAGTACTAGCCGCGACCCCGAAATAATTACGGTAGATTTCGTATCCTTCGCTTTAATTTTTCTTGTCTATTTTCACGCACACCCTTTGATTATACTTACTAGCAGGCATTTTGTGTTAGATCTATAAAGCCTGGTCTATTTGAAAATATTTTACGCAGTCAAACAGACAAATTCACGTAGACGTAACTTCATTTAATAAAACTACACATGAAATAAAGAATAAAGCATAGTAATAGTATTTATAATACTGCACAGGGTATAAAATAGTTATATTCGTTTAGTGTTTGACACGGTTTTACGAGATGAAACAAAGTTACTAAAATGAAGAATAAAACCTAAATTAAAAAGCAACTAAAAGGTATTTATAACAGTCTTAATAAAGAAACTGAAGCTAAATAACTGCAAAGTAAATGTAAAATGGTAATAAAGGTAAACTTAGCTGTGTATGCAGAAACATCTGAATACGTGTTCACAAATTGATAACCATACAGTTTTGAACAAAATGGGCATGGATATTTTAGAGAGAACTCATACAACTTATATTTAGTTTAACATTCATTTCAAAAGGAAATACCAAGCGAGCTAAGTGTTGTTTTGAATTAAGCATAAAGCTACACAATCTGTGCTCTGCCCACCACAGGTATCGAAACTCCGTTTCTAGCGTTGCAATTTCGCAGACATGCCGCTGTGCCACGGGGAAGGGGCACAAGTTGTTTGTGTGAAATACTTTGCATATAAAAAACTAATGTTGAAATCAGAGCCAGTCGTCACGTGATGACAACATCGTACCAGGAGGAAAAACAAAATAGGTAAGATAATTCTGAATCAGAAAGCCAGCATGCAATCCGGACTAATTTGATAAACGTCTTTCTAACAATGAGATTTTTTGCGTTTGATCGAGAAATTTACGAGAAAAAAAATATCCTTGCTCTAAGGCGACATCCGTAGGAAGGGAGCAATCGTATTGTAATAATTCAAAACTAACTGTTGAAAAAGTGTTTCAATTATTAGTGGTAATTTAGTACGATTATAATTAAATTCGCTTTCCACCCACACCCCAATTTTGTTTTACTTTTTATGGACAATGACGATTCAGAAATATGATTATTGATGGCGTATAAATTTACAGGGTAGCTCAAAAGTACGAAGCCTAAAGCATCAAAAACATAATTGTTCCTTTTATTCGTATTGCATGCAGCTGATAAAAAAATTTAAATTTTCTTAATCCATTCTTATTTATGTATTTATTTACAACGTGTTAACTGGATAGACAACGAGCGACATCAGAAATTATATTTTCTTAGGCGTGTTACTTTTGTACCAAGCTTATGTGACACAAAGCAAATTTGTACCTCACGACATGGTCAACTATATCTGATTCGAAAACCCACAAATCTATGATTATAATTATCCACCAATTATGAAAAACCAAATTAGTAGGCATACTCTTTACTATGCTTAGGGAGATTATAAATATACAACAGTGATTTATTTCAAGGTGACACAACATAAATATTATACATGAAAACCATGAGAAGCGGGTGTTACCTTCCCTCTTTTACTATTACACAATTGATGTCTTAATGCTAATTAAACTCCTTTAATTAACTTCGTCATAATTCGCAAGTTATCCTAGAAAAAACCTTTTTTAAAACACATTAAAATAATGGTAACGTACAGATATTTAGATCACTGGCAAGCCTAATTTTTCAAAATCCTCGTCAAAAATTTAAAATTATTTTTTGTTCCAACAAGGATTGCTGGTTAAAAAGGCCGTCGTTCAAAGCAATACATTCTGCCAAGTACTAGAATCGTGTAAACATGGCGAAAAGTATTTGAATGTGATTTATGATTTGTTTTGAATTTCGCACACAGCTGCTCGAGGTGATAGTCTAGTGAGAAGGCCTAGCCAACATCATCCAAAGTATACTCTTTACCAATAAACAGCAGGATTGACTGTAACATTACACCGCTGAAAGGACGAACAGGATTTGGAATTGGATTGCAACCCGTGACCCTTAGGGCTATGACGTAAGAAGAAATGTTAGACAACATTTTGGAAGTAAATAATCATGAATAAAATCAAACATTCATGGTAAAACAGCATCCTTACTATGCAAATGGTTCATTGATTTGTGTTTGTTGAAATATATTTACGAACGTTTAACTGACTGGCTATTCATGGAACCTTCGTATTGCCAGAAGCGAATATGAAATGGTGCCTCTTGTCACGTTGTTCGCTTGTGAAAGTTTACAATTCAACCGAACTGAAATAATTCATATCCTAAAACTGAATGAGAATCGCAGCTAAATCTTATCTATTGCTATGGTCGGATAATTAGCACAATAATGTACGTGGTCAATCTACATTAAGCCGACACGGATTAAAAAAAAGAAAAAGATAAAAACCTTTAAAAATGGATTCTCTTGAACACACTTGAGCGTACGATTACTAACATTTACGTCACTATGCCACAACAGTCATAAGGTCCCGGATAATAATACAGGTTGGGGGGAAGATATAAAAAATGAGGCCATGGTCTGTGTGAAATGAGAAATCACGAAGTTAAATGTCATTCATTTGTGACAACTGTACTTTTTCTTTAGATTTTGAAATAATAATAATTCCAAATCAAACAGATAAATAACATTCTTACCGGTTATTCCTAACTGCTGCGTAACTTCACTGCCAAATCTTCCTTCGAGGTCGAGCTTGCACCAGTTCTATTTGCAGTAATACTTGCAGGTTTAGTTTTTCTTAGGGAGAAGCTCGTCAGACAAGATGCACCAGAGCATGCTAGGTTGGACAGCTTGCTTTGTTGAGCAACTGTTGCGGCAGCTCGCTGTGTGCGCTCACTTTAGATTGTAAGTTTTGAGGAATTCCTGCGCCGTCGTCTTGAACAACTGTCCATTCGTATCTACCTTCCAAGGGCGTTTGTTTCTCAAAATCAAAATTCCATCTCATTTTATCTTGCTCTATTACCATGTTTGTTTCTTCTCGTAAGAACTGCAGATTCTCCTCGTGGTCCAAAGGGCCGAAAAGAGCGCGTCGAGCAGATGAAAGCTCTGGTAATCTGGAATCCATCATAAGCCTTACGTTACGTGACATTATTACAGGCCATATTACGTCTCCCGCGCTCATGGTTGATAGCTGCCTCGAGACCCCACAGTTGAAACACACTCAAAGATTTTAACTACACGGTTGTAGAGGGTTACCGTAGTGAGTTCGAAACAAAAAACAAAAAAATAACAACACTCCAGCTCCTGCAGACCCCGGCGACCCGTTATTTTTAACCGCCAATCAACTCTCAGATTTTACAGCGTCAGGTCATAGGGCGGGAAAACAACTTGTCAAGTGATAAAACTCGCGCGCATTGATTGGTTAATGCACTGGTTGTTTTCCCGCGCTTTCTGCAGGCGACGGTGAAGAGGATTTAAATCGTTACCTCATAACAGATAATATCAAATTTTAAAGGAACTTAGTAATATTATATATTCTAAAATCATATATGGAAGAATAAGACTTATTATATGAAATTAACATGGATTTTGTTTTATTGTAATAAATGAATGTTTACATAATCACCTTTACTTATTATTTTATTGATTAGCTTAAAATGTATCAAGTATACGAAATATTCAAGTCGAATAATTTGCTCTGATAAGTTCCTGTGAGTAAAGCTACCGTTTTAGTGCTCAACAGACTGGCGTAATACCAAATTAAACAAAAGACGATCTAGCGAGTATAACGTATTAGTATTAAAAGTTTGAATTGCATCACAGAAGGTAATTATCACTGTTCAAGTGTTTTGCTTAATTTTAATTAACGGTTCTTTCATCTTTTTATTAGACTATTTTACACGTGATAACTTTAGGGAAAAAAATTTTAAACTGAGAAATATAAACAATAATTTTTCCCTTTATTTTGTATGTGTAACTTTAACACGTTGGCTCCGAAGCGTATTTTGCCGATGCTTTCCAGAGTCCCATTGGTCATTTACAATTACTTTTTTAAGAAGGGTTGTGTTCCAGCCAATAAGTGGCCCTTTAAAAAGAAAATAGAGCACGACGTGGGTCGCGTGCAAGTCAAGGTGTTAACAAAAGGGAGGATTTTCATTTTGTTTATTTTTAAGTGTTTACACCTGTGAAGGTAGTCGTTACAAACAGGAAAAAAATGTGTTTTGCATAGATTTTACTTGCATGTAAAGAGATATCTTTAGTTACAGCTAAATCTAACATTTTTCACATTATCCTGTAACTTGGGTTTTAATTCTTAAGTACTTTTATATCTTTGTTTGTTTGTTTGTTTGAATTTCACGAAAAGCTACTTCAGGGCTATCTGCGCTAGCCATCCGTAATTTAGCAGTGTAAGACTAGAGGGAAAGCAGCTAGTCATCATCACACACCGCCAACTCTTGGGCTACCCTTTTACCAACGAATAGTAGGATTTACCGTAATATTATAACGCCCTCACGGCTGAAAGTGCGAACATGCTTGGTGCGACGGGAATTCGAACCCGCGATCCTCGGATTACGATTCGAGTGCTTTAACCACCTGGCCATGCCGGGCCACCTTTATATCAGCGCTCCCCCTTCCGATAGAACAGCGGTAAATCTACGAGATTACACAGATAATCCGCAGTGGACACAACAGATATGCCATTGTGACTTTATTTTAAAAACAAAATCTATACCTGACTAAGTACGACGAAATCTAATAACATGTATCGTTACATTCTAAACATATCCAGGAACAACAGGCCAATAACACATGTATTTACCTCCTAACCTGTCCAACGACAACAACAAACAAATAACACACATATTTACTTTCAAAGCATACTCAGCAACAACAGATCAGTAACATATCATTACGTTTTAAACATACCCAGCAACGACATAGCAATACCATATATCCTTACCTTCTAAATATACACAAGAATAATATATATCTTTACCTTCTAAATGTTCCCAATGTCAACAATAAATTAGTAATATATATATATACAGGGTGAGTCAAAAGTAGGTGGACAGCATTTGGAATAGGTTTATGTATCGGTTATATTAATGCAATTGTATATTATAACGATGTTGCAACTATATTATTTGTGTTATATAATTACAATTTTATAATTACATTTGTTTTAATTTAATCTGTTTTCTTTTTTTTTTAGATTGTTAATAGAACCCATAATGTCAAATACTTTAAATACAGATAAAAGAATATGGGTGTTAAAAGAGTATTGGAAATCTCAAAATACTGAAACCGTAAGGAGAAAATGGGTTGAAACATTTGATACTCCAGCTCCAAAAAGACAAACCATTTACCGTATCCGTGACAAATTCGACGCCACTGGCTCAATCCTTAATGCTGCTAAAACTGGTCGACCCAAAACAGTCTGTACAGAGAATAATAAGCAACGTGTTGCCGATGCATTTGTTCAAAGTCCAAACAAATCCACCAGAAGAGCTTCTATGGAATTGAACATACCACAAACCTCTATTAGGCGAATTATAACGCAAATTGGGTTTGAAACCCTATCGACCACAACTAATTCATGGCTTATTGGAGGATGATCCAGACAGGCGACTGCAATTTAGTGAAATTATGCTGAACAAGATTGAAGAAAACCCAGGAATTTTAGATAACATTGTGTGGAGTGATGAAGCTTCTTTTAAATTATCCGGTCATGTCAATAGACATAATTGTGTTTACTGGTATAGTGAGAACATGCATTTAACATTAGAACAACAGCTAAATCAGCCTGGTGTCAATGTTTGGGGTGGTATTTCAAGTTCTGGTGTTTATGGACCATTTTTTTTGGACGGAACAATTACAGGAGATAAGTATCTCGAAATTCTAAGGAATCAAGTTGTTCCCCAGTTACAGCAACGACCTAATTTACATGACTTTTATTTTCAACAAGATGGGGCCCCTCCACATTATTCCAAAGGAGTTCGTGAGTATCTTGATGAAACATTTCCATTAAAATGGATTGGTCGAAGAGGTCCAATCGATTGGCCGGCACGTTCACCGGACTTGACCCCTATGGATTTTTTCTTTTGGGGAGTACTCAAGGAAAAAGTTTATAGTCAAAAACCAAGAAGTGTCGGTGATTTATAAAATTACATAAGAGATGCATTTCAAGAAATTAATGCCCAGAGTGATTTGTGCAAAAATGGTTGTCGAAGCGTAAGAGGTAGACTTCAAAGCTGTGTAAATCAAGAAGGAAAATAATTTGAGCATTTGCGTTAATAAATAACATTTTATTTTCATTAATATAATTGTCTTATTACATATAGTTGTACGTATACGTGATCTCTAAATAAATGTTTTTTTACTGTCCACCTACTTTTGGCTCACCCTGTATATATATTTACGTTTATCTTCTAAACATACCTAACAAAAAACAACATACCAATAATATATATCTTTACTATTATGTTACATAAAATTTCTTTCGGACGAGTCACCGATTTATTATATTACGTGTGTTAACGTATTACTATTTCAAATAACTAAATATTTGAAGCTGGATGCAGAAGTTGATTAAATATTAACAAGCACCAAATTTATGGTATTTGCCAAGAAGATTGATACACACGATTTTTTTTCTAACACAAGTATTCAGTCTAGAACTGAATAGTTTATCGATGATCCATGTCCACAACGAGTAAATTGATTCTGAGTTGATACTATCACACCTCGATTAAGCTAGCTAACGTGGTTGGCCTCACACCGGTTACAAGCTCGCTTCTTACCGAGGAATATATTTTAAATCCTCGTATAAATTATAACGTCCGAAGTAATTCACTGAAATTGAAGGGTTTGCAATGTTCGAAATCTGTAAATGTTCTTGGTCAAATTATGTAGTGTTCCAATTAATGGGTATTAATCACAGTTATAACTTCCAAGGCCTATAGCACTTTGACTGTAGCTATGCAATAATAATCTTCTTCTACTACTGTCTTTCGGCTCTTATATCAACCACGCGAGACCCCAGAACATTCACCAAAGTTCGAAAACAACTATTGGTGATTCTTACTCTCAAGAATCTTCTACAAATTTAGAGAACAGGTAGGACTTGCACAATACACAGCCAAAACTATACATCACAGACAGAAGAGAAAATTACAATGAATCAAGCATAGGTACTAAAATAAACGTATAAAAATAAATCCGTTTCATTACCTTCTAAACATTCGCAACAACAACAAGAGACCAAATAACACATATCTTTACCTTCCAAATTTCTCAACTTCAACAACAAACCAATAACATGTATATATATATATATTTTACCTTATAAACACACCCAACAACAACAGACCAATAGCATATTCTTTACCTTTTAACATGTCCATTGACAACAATAGACCAATAACATATACGTTTACCTTCTAAATATACCCAACAATAACAAGATACCAATAAAATATATTCTTACGCTGTCAAAACACCCAACAACAACAGAAAAAACAATAAAACAAACATGTGGTTAATTTTATGATTACAAAAGCAAAACTCGTAAATATAAATTAATATGGCACATGGAGTCCACGCCCAGATTCTGTTAGATAGTGCCCCGAATATCCAATTGGTGTCCCAAAAAATCAGAATGGAAAACCATTGAAACGCCGAAAATTCCCGCACCTGTCGACCCGAATTTTTAAGTCTTTGTTGCTTTATGTTCAATCAAAAATCCTTAAATTAACAGACACTGAAATTAAAACTTCATTACTATGAAATTATCACATTTGTTTAATTAAACGTTGTAATCCCCGTCGCACCAAACATGCTCTCCCTCTTAGTCGTGGGGGCGTTATAATGTGATGGTCAATTCCACTATTCGTTTGTAAAAAAGTAGCCCAAGAGTTGGCGGTAGGTTTTGATGACTAGCTGCCTTTCCTATCGTTTTACACTGCAAAATTAGACGCCTATCGCAGATAGCCCTCGTGTAGCTTCGCGCGAAATTCGAACCAAACCAATCCTCTCCTTGCCAAGCTAGTCTACAGATAGACATAAACATTCAGAGGGCAGTTGCCGGATCTACATGTGAAAACAAACAAACTATCGAAATACATCTTTGAAAAAAAACTAACAACAACATATTTGTGCTTTAATATACATGTCACATCCTTACGGTGAATTGGAGTTGTACATACGATTTTAACAAAACAGAAGTGAAATCGTTTGTTGTAGTTATTTTCAGAAATATTCCCTTTGTATTGATTTTGTATAAAAAGTAAAGAAGCGTGGTAAGAAATAAACTTAAATTCCTCGCTTAGAACTTGTACATATGTATGTATGTATACCAAGGGGTGTCATCATTTGAGCAAAATCTCCACCTGCCCTCCTTGGACGTTATCACGTGTTTCTAAGCTATGCTAAGCAAAGTGGGTACTACATTCTCTAGCCACGTGGCTTATAGTATTTCAACAACTTCATAAGCAGAACACCGAGTTTCAGAAATAAGACACAGCAAACGTAAACAAACTAAACGTTATTTTGCAACTTCATAAAAACTTTATTCTTATGAACAACTTATGATGGTTTAAGACAAGCCCGTAGCTAGGTATGGAAAAGAGGGGGATCTTTTTTTTTCCAAAGTTAAACTCGTTTCTTGTGTAATTATAAGACGAAAAAAAATCCTAAAGATGTTATGCTTCCTTTACTGTCTCTGTAAATCTAGTAAATTTTCTCTGGTAAGTACGAATATGTTATTTCCGCAAGTATTCGTAGTGTTACAAAAGCAATTGGGCCCGGCATGGCCAAGTGTGTTAACGCGTTCGACTCGTAATCCGAGGGTTCGAATCCCGGTCGCACCAAACATGCTCGCCCTTTCAGCCGTAGGTGCGTTATGATGTGACGGTCAATCCCACTATTCGTTGTTAAAATTGTAGCCCGAGAGTTGGTAGTGGGTGGTGATGACTAGCTACCTTCCCTCTAGTCTTACACTGCTAAATTAGGGACGGCTAACGCAGATAACCATCGTGAAGCTTTGCGCGAAATTCAAAACAAACAAACGAACAAAAGCAATTATATAATGACACGCCATCACCAAAGATAGGAAAAAACAATAATAAATGTTTGTTAATAGTGAGCATAATTCCAGCGGGATTAGGGACGGGGATTGGGGAGTGCGAACGATCCCTTCCTGGTTACAGACTTGATTAGAAAGGGGATGAAACACTTTTTGTCTTTACTAATTATCTTAGCAAAACGAAAAGTATATAAAAATGTTAACAAAATTTGGAAAATTTTCTTGAATTTTTGTCTCTTTATGTAGGTTGGAATAAAACTTCTTACATAGTAAAAAATAGAAAAAACCATATAAATTTTAAGAAATTCCCTCAACTTTTCTCAAAATTCTCAATTTTATTTTGCCTACTATTTTCAATACCTTGATTCACGTTTTTCTGTTATTTCGAATCCAATACCAGTTTAAACGTAAAATATCTAAACATTTAACTTGTTTATACAGTTTGACTCCTTATGTATTATGTTCGAATATCTTACATATGTTATAATTTTTTTTAAGTACATTTTTCTACTATAATATTCGTTGTGTTTTCATAACTAAATACTGGAATAAGTAACAAAGAGTCAATCTTTCATTCTGCCAAAAAAATCTTCGCTTTATTTTTGTTCTTAATATTCTTATAAATTCATATATATATATATATTGACTATTTAATTATTCTTTAAGAGTTTCCATATTCAACTTTTTGTCATTTTCATCATTCCATTTCATCAGTAATTTTGTTTTCATTACCCTTACAGTTCCACATATGTACGTATTATCCTTTCTTTGATTTTTACAAATTCCAAATGTTTTGCTTCATCCTCCAACGATTTGTTTTGTCTCACTAGTACATTTCTGTATCTTATTCTCGCTATAATAGGTGATACTTTTATAGTTTCCTTTTACTTATTTAAATGATCCTCACGTCCTTACGCCCTCCGGAGAGACAGTGGTACGTTTGCGTACTCATAACTCTAAAATACGTAGTTCTATTCCCCGTGGTGGTCACACCAGGTGGCTCAATGTGTCTTTACTCTAAAACAAACCCATCCCAACAATTTACTTGTTTATTTTTACAACAGTTACGATGTAAAACTGTTTCAATTCTTCCACAGTTTTGTTGCAGATTTTACTCAATATTTTGCTTTTTCAATATTACGTCATTAAACTTTTTTAAAAAATCATTTCAGCTACTACTAACCCATACGTATCAAACACTTTACTCTCCACGAACATTTTCTTCCTAAAAACTTGACTTCTTAACAACGAAGACAAAAATTATCTATCCACAAGTGTGTTATACATTGTATTGAGTTCAATACCAACATAATACCGAATTGTCTACGTTATTTCAATAGACTGGGTTTAATATTTCTTGAGAAGAACAGATATGGAAACTGACTAAAAACTCACGTTAGAGTGAAGTCTTTTTTTATGTTCTGTAGCGATATGTTACACAATAAGTTATAGATGTCCTGTCCAACGCGGGGAACAAACCCCAGATTTTAGCAATTAAGTCAATAAACTTACTTCTTACCCAAATCAAGTCAAACACGTATCTAACACAAATTAAAACAATAAAACAAAAAAAAAAACATTGGTGTTATAAGACAAAGCAAGAATTTTAGTGTCCTTCGTTAGGGATTTTTTATTATTTTTATTTTCCCTGTTGTGTAAGTTAGTGAAAGAAGCATCCAGTCTTGGAATATTGATGGAAGAGCGTGCGTATACTTATTTTATAGATTGTATATATAAGTTGGTTTTAGGATGAGCTGTTATTCTACTGATGATGTGATTTGTTCTGTATGTTGCTCATGTGGATATCACATGAACGAGCCACCCAAGCCAACTGAAGATGGATGGATTCATCTGTGGTTGTAGTTGTAATTCAAACTGGGGAGCCTGACGTCGTCCTATAAGCTTAACGGGTGGGTGAGTAGTTAAATCACTGCCACCCACGGTGCTTCATTTTGTACACACGAAAAGTTAAATTCTATTACCAAAAAAACCTGTTAGGCTTCACCCTCAAAATTAAATTGGTGGTATTTTAAATGCTCCTAATGAAGTGTATTTATTATATGTTCAATGAATAACTCTGTACTATTTTAAAATGTTATTAAGCCACGTGATGAGCTCATTAGAATTACTGTATTAACCAATCAGTATCAAATATACGTAAGATTAAAAATGTTATTCTTTATTAGAGTTTTCCAACTTAAAAAATACGTAAAATTTGCATCAAAAATAACAGGTCATAATAACTAAAACAAAAAAGTCACTTATGAGGCTTCTACTACTCCATTATATATATATATGTGTATGTGTGTGTATGAAACGGACTCAAAATCCCATAAGAAAAATGCTAACACTGTGCTAATTTTGAATAATACACAAGCTAATGAAACTTTACTATTGTGATTATATACACATATACAACAAACTAACATTAGTCAGAGGTTTGGATTTGCTGTTTTTAACGCAGTCCTTCCTTTTCTTTTGTTTTACTTAACTTTTCAGTATTAATTTTGTCTTTACATATTTATGTGTAGTTTTGTCTCAATATAATATTTCATTCCGAAAAAATGTTTCAACCTTTTTATTTTTCTCCATCGCTTATATTTTCTCAATCATGATATTTGAGGAACATGTTAAGCACACATGTCATGTCGAACTTGGTTTATTAAAGAAGTTTTCAATTTATTGTTTAAATATCTCCCCTCCCAGCTCAGCGGAGAATCTTATAATTCACACCGCTGAAGAATGGTTTTTGATACTCGTGGTGTAGTAAAGAGTACTGTCGGTAATTACATCTCATCCAGTATGGTATAGTAAAGAGTACTGTTGGTAGTCACATCTAATTCAGTATGGTATAGTAAAGAGTACTGTTGGTAGTCACATCTAATTCAGTATGATATAGTAAAGAATACTGTTGGTAGTCGATTCTAATTCAGTATGATATAGTAAAGAGTACTGTCGTTAGTCACATCTAATTCAGTATGATATAGTAAAGAGTACTGTTGGTAGTCGATTCTAATTCAGTATGATATAGTAAAGAGTACTGTCGTTAGTCACATCTAATTCAGTATGATATAGTAAAGAGTACTGTCGTTAGTCACATCTAATTCAGTATGATATAGTAAAGAGTACTGTTGGTAGTCGATTCTAATTCAGTATGATATAGTAAAGAGTACTGTTGGTAGTCACATCTAATTCAGTATGATATAGTAAAGAGTACTGTTGGTAGTCACATCTAATTCAGTATGATATAGTAAAGAGTACTGTTGGTAGTCACATCTAATTTAGAATGATATAGTAAAGAGTACTGTCGTTAGTCACATCTAATTCAGTATGATATAGTAAAGAGTACTGTCGTTAGTCACATCTAATTCAGTATGATATAGTAAAGAGTACTGTTGGTAGTCGATTCTAATTCAGTATGATATAGTAAAGAGTACTGTCGTTAGTCACATCTAATTCAGTATGATATAGTAAAGAATACTGTTGGTAGTCACATCTAATTCAGTATGATATAGTAAAGAGTACTGTCGTTAGTCACATCTAATTCAGTATGATATAGTAAAGAGTACTGTCGTTAGTCACATCTAATTCAGTATGATATAGTAAAGAGTACTGTTGGTAGTCACATCTAATTCAGTATGATATAGTAAAGAGTACTGTTGGTAGTCACATCTAATTCAGTATGATATAGTAAAGAGTACTGTTGGTAGTCACATCTAATTCAGTATGATATAGTAAAGAGTACTGTCGTTAGTCACATCTAATTCAGTATGATATAGTAAAGAGTACTGTTGTTAGTCACATCTAATTCAGTATGATATAGTAAAGAGTACTGTCGTTAGTCACATCTAATTCAGTATGATATAGTAAAGAATACTGTTGGTAGTCACATCTAATTCAGTATGATATAGTAAAGAGTACTGTCGTTAGTCACATCTAATTCAGTATGATATAGTAAAGAGTACTGTCGTTAGTCACATCTAATTCAGTATGATATAGTAAAGAGTACTGTTGATAGTCGATTCTAATTCAGTATGATATAGTAAAGAGTACTGTTGGTAGTCACATCTAATTCAGTATGATATAGTAAAGAGTACTGTTGGTAGTCACATCTAATTCAGTATGATATAGTAAAGAGTACTGTCGTTAGTCACATCTAATTCAGTATGATATAGTAAAGAGTACTGTTGGTAGTCGATTCTAATTCAGTATGATATAGTAAAGAGTACTGTTGGTAGTCACATCTAATTCAGTATGATATAGTAAAGAGTACTGTTGTTAGTCACATCTAATTCAGTATGATATAGTAAAGAGTACTGTTGGTAGTCACATCTAATTCAGTATGATATAGTAAAGAGTACTGTTGGTAGTCGATTCTAATTTAGTATGATATAGTAAAGAGTACTGTCGTTAGTCACATCTAATTCAGTATGATATAGTAAAGAGTACTGTCGTTAGTCACATCTAATTCAGTATGATATAGTAAAGAGTACTGTTTTTATTCAAATTCACTAGGACATTACCAGAATAGTGTATATTTTTTACGCATGTGACGTATATTGTTTGATGCGTATTATGCATAGTGCCTGTTCTATAAATTTGTACAAGATTCTTGAGAGTAAGAATCAACAGTATTTGTTTTACGAAAATGCTAGCATGTTTTAGAAAATTGTTGAGACTTCGAGAATCTCGTGTGATTGGTATATAGATCTGATACGCCGAGAGACAATTATTATTATTATTAGTCAGCTACAGTCAGTGTGGTATGGGCCTCGATAGCTATAATTGTGATTAACATCTATTAATCGGAAAACTACAGAATTTAACCTGGAACGCTTATAGATTTCGAACATTACAAACCGTTTAACTTCAGTGAATTACTTCAGACGATATTTCTTCTAAAAGAACATTAAATATCTTTCTCGATAAGAAGTGACTTTGTAGCCAGTGTAAGGCCAACTAAGCTAGTTTGTTTAAGCGAGGTATGACAAGTGACAAAATCAACTTAGAATTAATTTCCTCGTCATGGACCTGGATCGTCGATAAAATATTCAGTTCCAGACGAGATAAAAGACTCAGCATTGCTTTTAACTTTGTAAAACTCTTATATACAAATCATCATTTGTAATAACTATTAGTAATAACTGTTATTATAAAATATATTATATTTATGTTTGTATATTAAAATATATCTTGTTAAAAAGAAAATTGTGTGTATCAATCTTGTTGGTAAGTATCATAAATTTAAAACATATTAATATTTAATTAACTTCTAAATTCAAATTTTCGGTTATTTAAAATATTAACATGTCACACACACACCTCTTCACAGGGAAGATATCCTTATAACAAAATAATTAAATAATACAAAGCTAAAGGAGGCAAAGTTGCAAAGAAGAAAAATTTCAGTGTTTTCCATAGAAACAGAAAACTGTCAAAGCAAAACGCTTAGGACAGCAGCGTCCTCAACCACAACTCAAAGGTTATGATTACCAAAGAGAACCCTTTAACCCAAACACCATAGCGATGAAGCTAGACATATTTCCCGGTACTCGTTAACATGGCTGTTTTCCTCAAATAATGAAATATCCTGATGCAGTTACATTGGGCTTTTGACCCTTAAGTTTCCTCAAAAATGGTCTTGAAAACTGTCGTTGAAGTCTAGTGGAGGATCTGTAGACGATGGTACGTGATCGTGGTTGTCAGAGCAAGAATTACTGACGGTTGGAGAAAGAAATTCCGAGGAAAGAACGCAGCCCGAAACATTGTTCTTTTAAGGTGCGATTCAACGAATAAATCTCAGGTTTGTATTAGTTGAATATTTCTGATCATTATCTTCTTCATACTGACAATTCTTTTCAGAATATATTTTAAGCATTCGGGAATATTCCAGCAGCATGTTATATTTAAACGTTTTATAAGCTATGTTTGGATTAATGTGATTCCTTAACGTTTTAACATGTTTTGTAAATATATTTTCAAATGTTTTCTGAGCTTGTTTTGTTTTACATTTCGTGTATAAACCCTGTTTATTGAAATGTTTCGATTCAGAAAATCACGATAATGTACACTTCTGTGATGAGCTGTCTTCTTCGAATATACATAAAACGTGTGCACGGTAAAACACGCACATGAGATTAAATTTGTTACGTAAAACTTAAGTAGGTTATACAATGCCCAGAAAACGACGTTAAGGAGACGTGCGGTAAGCTGCCAGTTTACACATATATACACACGATGTCTATGAAGCTGCACATGCGTAGTCAGTCATTCAACTGACCTTGAGTGGAGCCAAGAGCGTCTGCTGAGGAACTCGTGGGTTTTCTTCGAAATCTTGTATTTTCTGTGTAACTATTCCTTCCCCTAGTGGCCTGTTGTTGTTGCATGCCACGTGCTAACCCAGTAAGTTTCGGTTTAGAAAGTGAACCATGAGTTAGCTTATCACCTAGCTTTGTTTAATTTGTACATTTCTCAACAGAAAACGAAGGTTTTGAACTGCGTGCAAGTTGAAAGGTTCGACAGGTCCTTTGATAGTAAGAAGGAGGAAAAGCGAGACAAAAACAATAAGTACAACGCGAATTATTATTATTTCTGTTGGGCGTTTTATCTAACACATATGTACACGTAGAAAAGAAAAACAGCACTTTATTACAGTCTGGACGTTTTTTACGCTTCTCTCCCTTCTTTTAAGTTTTCTTCTTTTTCTATTTAGCCGTGAGGTGTCTATTAGTCTGACCTTGTGCATAATATAGGGTTTTACACATAATATACCGAGTTTACATGTTTGACAATTCTCTTTTTTCCTTTCTTTCTTATTCTCGAGCACCCCGCTAGTACAACGGTAAGTCTCCGGATTTTTACAACGCTAATGTCAGGGGTTCGATTCCCCTCGGTGGGCTCAGCAGATAGCCCGATGTGGCTTTACTATAGGAGAAACACATACATCGTACTCTCTACCCCATTGCTGTCCTGTACTGTTTTCAATCGTAGAATAGGATATAAAAATAAGATAGAATATCTGATAGTATCAGTAAATAAAGCGAGGTCATAGTTCAGCGTTAAATATTCTTTATTACGTTTGTTTTTTTTTCTTTTCAATAGTTTAACTCAAGTAGTATGGTTATTGTACTAAACTGCAATATATTACTCTCTAACCCAGGGGTTCCAACCGGTGGGTCGCGACCCCCTAGGGGGTCGCGAAGCCTTGGCAGGGGGGTCGCAAAGCCTTGGCAGGGGAGTCGCGTAGCCTTGTTAGAAGTAGCTTGGGATAACATTAATTTTATTTCATCAATTACATTTTCATGTCGCGAGTGCCAAAAGGTTGGGAGGGAACCCCTGCTCTAATCTGTCTCCGGGGGTCCATTCTATTAGTGTCTGTGTAGTTTTAACTATTGTAACATAAATAAGATACTTTGACACCCGTAATTAAGTACATAATTGTTCTCAGTTATAACCGTTAAGTTCTAAATTTTGAAATTTTTTAATCACAACTTTATTCTTACATAAACGATTTGTTTCTTTTTGTGCTTTGTTGTTAATGATAGAGGTTGCACAGTAGACTAATTACATGTACTACGTTCACTGTAGGGATCGAACCTTGAAATTTATTACTACAAGCCCCGTAATTTCTTTTTATCACGAAAAAATAAAAATGTAAATAGAGAGAAGAGGGGACGGAAGGAGACAGTTTTTTTTATAATACACTGTATTTATATTGCCCATTTATTTATCATATATTTATTTTATATTGAAGTAGCATCGGTTTTGCCTTGAAAGGGAGAGTATTTTTCTAAGCGTACATAACCAACTCTCAACCACTTCGAACTGTGGTCGAGTTTTCTAGTTTATTCCCCCTTCCGCCCCCACGTTCTATAGCGTATTGTGTTTTCTTCACATTCCAGTGCATATTTTGGGGGGTGTAGCAGAGAGAGAATCTCAAAAGTCACAACTGTCAGTGAGCATGCTCTGTGACCTGACAACTTGAGAAGGTCTCATTGTGCACTATAGATAAAGCAATTTTTGGTGTTCTACGTTTACACCAAGCATTTGTTTGTTTTGAATTTCGCACAAAGCTACTCGAGGGCTATCTGTGCTAGCTGTCCCTAATTTAACAGTGTAAGACTAGAGGGAAGGCAGCTAGTCATCACCACCCACCGCCAACTCTTGGGCTACTCTTTTACCAACGAATAGTGGGATTGACCGTCACATTATAACGCCTCCACGGCTGAAAGGGCGAGCATGTTTGGTGCGACCGGGATTCAAACCCGCGACTCTGGGATTACGAGTTGAACGCCTTAACACACTAGGCCATGCCGGGCCTAATAAAGAAATAAAACCTTCTGATTCAAACGCTGTGTAAGCTTTCTAGGTTTATTGGTTTGGTTTGGCGTTTTATGGCGCAAAGCAACTAGACTATCTGCGCCTTTACACCAAGCAGGAGACAAAGAAGATATACCATATCACACCTCTTTTGTTACACCCTGTTACAATAAAACAAAAATCGGCAGTTTTCTCGCTACAAGCGAATAATGTATAAGTGAACTGTTGGACAAAATATTCCATCTTATCAATCCTTTTTAGGCGGAGCTAAAATTAAGAATTTTTATCAGTACTGCACATTGACCGGTATTAACTCGTCTAAAACTGTTGTAAAACTCGATACGAAATAAAGCGGAGCTGCGCTAACACAGTGCCGTGGGAATAAGTATATATTGGAGGGTGCATTCACAACATTATAACACTTTTCAGTTATGTTATCAAAGCATAATTAATTATACTCAAGTACTATATTTTAAATATAGCCAATATGATAACATGCTTGCGTGATGCTTTATATATTAGAAAAAACGATACATTTATGCGATTATTATAATAATTAATCATGTTTAAATATTTAGAATACACACATATGTGGTTATTTTATAATTACACAATTACTTTTATTTGCTAGGAAACAAATAACATTCAAATGCATTTTACAAGTAACCTCTGTATATTTTTCTCTCTTTTTTTTTTCGACAGATAATTCTTGCAAACAAATATATTATTCATAACACATAACACAACCAATAGAAGCTTGGTTTTATAAACTAACATAACTTATTAATATAGTCTTGTTTCAGTACGATGAAATTTAATGCATATTATTATATGTGTTTATACCAACCAAAGTAATGTTAGCTCCTACAATATTTCTTTGACTTTAAAGTAATAGCACAGTAATAATAGCGTTCAATTACATGTTTTAAATAACCTGTTGTTTATAAATTATTTGAGGTATATACTTCCTGCCCACCCCATCTCCTCGATTAAGCTAGACGAACAAAATAATTTGTGTGTGAGAGATACTGAGATAATTTCATAGGGAAGTAAACATCTACACGGATTGAAAAAAAACAAAACCGGTAAAGCAGGACAGATATGGAGAATATGATCTTGAAAAAAACCTGGTAAAACAGGATGAATTTGGAAAGGATAACATAGACTCAGTATTCCAGGGCAGTGTTTCCGAACCCAAAAGCTACAGCGCTCCGGTAAGTCTTTTGAGTTGACATTTCGCTACGCCCTGGTAACAATAGTTACAATATATATATATATACATACAACATTACGCGCCCCAGCGGCTGGTCTAGCAGGAGCAGTCTAGAAGAGATGCTTACCCTAGGCATTTTAAAATATGTTTGTCGTAGGTACAAATCTTTCAGCAATTGTTTTGTGCACCTTTGAATCATTCATCTAATAGAAAAGCCGTAAAAATCACAAAGAATTTTCATTATGTCATGTGAGAGGAGTTTTAGTAATATCCAATAAGAAGCTGTGTGACATCATTGTTTTAGCGCAAAACAACCAGAAATTTTGAAATTCTATAATCTTTACTAACCCTTGCAAGAATGTGCGTGTATGTTGTTAAACAGGTTCTGCAAGAGGCAGACTCTTAGCTGAAAGTACACACAAAACATGCATCCAGAACAAAGTCTTTCTGGTTGGAAATGACAATTATGTATACATCCAGCCACGAAATGTTACTTTAATTCAATATAAACTATTTAGGAAAGGTTATTGTACTCATGTACATATAATTATTACACAGAGTGGGTTGTCTGATGAAACTAACCGATATATGCCAGTTAAATTCAAGTGACACATGTAAGAGTCAGTTGTATGTACATGATCAGAGGCTCACAGATTTTATAGTATATTAGAAAAAGGAGTTGCACTTACATGTCTACAGACACGTTAAACAGCTTGTACTTTAGGTAGTTAAATTTTATTTACATGTTTACACACATATTACGCAGCTTGTAACGTGTAGTAGGTAGTGGATTTGTTCTCAGATGTTTATAGACACACTACAAAGCTTGTATAGTATATTAGGTAGTGGATTTGTTCTCAGATGTTTATAGACACACTACAAAGCTTGTATAGTATATTAGGTAGTGGATTTGTTCTTAGATGTTTATAGACACACTACAAAGCTTGTATAGTATATTAGGTAGTGGATTTGTTCTCAGATGTTTATAGACACACTACAAAGCTTGTATAGTATATTAGGTAGTGGATTTGTTCTTAGATGTTTATAGACACACTACAAAGCTTGTATAGTATATTAGGTAGTGGATTTGTTCTCAGATGTTTATAGACACACTACAAAGCTTGTATAGTATATTAGGTAGTGGATTTGTTCTCAGATGTTTATAGACACACTACAAAGCTTGTATAGTATATTAGGTAGTGGATTTGTTCTCAGATGTTTATAGACACACTACAAAGCTTGTATAGTATATTAGGTAGTGGATTTGTTCTTAGATGTTTATAGACACACTACAAAGCTTGTATAGTATATTAGGTAGTGGATTTGTTCTCAGATGTTTATAGACACACTACAAAGCTTGTATAGTATATTAGGTAGTGGATTTGTTCTTAGATGTTTATAGACACACTACAAAGCTTGTATAGTATATTAGGTAGTGGATTTGTTCTTAGATGTTTATAGACACACTACAAAGCTTGTATAGTATATTAGGTAGTGGATTTGTTCTCAGATGTTTATAGACACACTACAAAGCTTGTATAGTATATTAGGTAGTGGATTTGTTCTTAGATGTTTATAGACACACTACAAAGCTTGTATAGACACACTACAAAGCTTGTATAGTATATTAGGTAGTGGATTTGTTCTCAGATGTTTATAGACACACTACAAAGCTTGTATAGTATATTAGGTAGTGGATTTGTTCTCAGATGTTTATAGACACACTACAAAGCTTGTATAGTATATTAGGTAGTGGATTTGTTCTCAGATGTTTATAGACACACTACAAAGCTACAAAGCTTGTATAGTATATTAGGTAGTGGATTTGTTCTCAGATGTTTATAGACACACTACAAAGCTTGTATAGTATATTAGGTAGTGGATTTGTTCTCAGATGTTTATAGACACACTACAAAGCGTGTATAGTATATTAGGTAGTGGATTTGTTCTTAGATGTTTATAGACACACTACAAAGCTTGTATAGTATATTAGGTAGTGGATTTGTTCTCAGATGTTTACAGACACACTACAAAGCTTGTATAGTATATTAGGTAGTGGATTTGTTCTCAGATGTTTATAGACACACTACAAAGCTTGTATAGTATATTAGGTAGTGGATTTGTTCTCAGATGTTTATAGACACACTACAAAGCTTGTATAGTATATTAGGTAGTGGATTTGTTCTCAGATGTTTATAGACACACTACAAAGCTTGTATAGTATATTAGGTAGTGAATTTGTTCTCAGATGTTTATAGACACAATACAAAGCTTGTATAGTATATTAGGTGGTGGATTTGTTCTTAGATGTTTACAAACACAGTTACACAGCTTGTATAGTATACAAATAAAGAAAAAACTTTTCATGAAAGGAATCGAATGTTGTCTAACATAAATTCTTTGAAAACAATTTAAACAAGATAGTGAGTAGTATGGCATCATCTCTATGTAACAGTACAGACAAGAATTAACAAATAGCAGCATATATAACTATTTAATCACAAATGAGCTCAATTTATCCTTTTTTGACTATTAACATTCTACTACACCACGTGTCTGTCTCTACGGAGTAAGTTACTACTAATGATCAAGTGAACGAAGAGGAGTTAATTTGAATTATAGTAGTTTGCTTTACGTTCGGTCTGCATTTGAAGCCCACAAATAGGTGTTCCGATCTTTGCTTTGGCAAAGGGGCGGAACACAACAATAAAATTAATACTGCCTACCTTTCAAACATGGCAATAATGTACAGGTAACTAAATGATGTGCGACTTCGCATAAATCGAGGTAGTTGTGAGTCTCAGAAGTATCACTAATTTCTACCATGATTACTAACAGTTTTACTTTTAATCGTTAGCTTCTATTCATTAGTTACCACCGAAAATAAGCACTAAACATACAGAAGTAACTTAATCAGTAGAATGAAAAAAACAAACAAAGGAAAGCTAGGATTTTTGTAAGACCTGCAGTTTTATAATTCTATTGATACGGAAATGTGAGTGACTGGTTATTTGCGTCTTTCAAACTTGTATGTCTCTTTCATCTCCACTTGTTCTCTAACCATTACTATTTCACCCATTAAGACCTTAAACCTATCGTTTCGCGGAAGTGTTTCACATGCGTGCGAATAAATCATATCGCAACGTTCCTTTTAATCCGGGACATTTTATTTTCTAACATGAAGCTACTGCTTTATTTAATATCATAGCGTTGCTAAAATAGACCTTATCCCCTTATGTTTTTTGTACAAGACGGTTCAACACTATGGTATTATACCAAGCAGTGTTTGCTGTTAAACAGAATGGGTTTTGACACAATCCTAAAGTCTAATTTCATAAACAGCATTTTCGAAAGACCTACGAAAATCAAATAAATGATATTAAATAATAACCTGTCTTTGGAACTTTGTCATAAATACATTAAACAGTAAAAGGTGAGAGGTAAGAGCAGAAAGAAGTTTGCAAGTCTGAAACACTTACTAAGGGGGCAGCATTGGAGACCAATTTATGCTCTATCTTTTAGCGTTAGAAGCCCTCAGGCTCTCTGATAAGCCACCAGGGACGTTTCTTAGTTTGTTTTTGAATTTCGCGCAAAGCTACTCCAGAGCTATCTGCGCTAGCTGTCCCTAATTTAGCAGTGTAAGACTAGAGGGAAGTCATCACCATCCACCGCCAACTCTTGGGTTACTCTTTTACCAACGAATAGTGAGATTGACCGTCACATTATAATTCCCCCACGGCTGAAAAGGCGAGCATTTTTGGTGTGACGGGGATGAGAACCCGTGACTCTCAGATTACGAGTTGCACGCCTTAACCCACCTGGCCATGCCGGGCCCACCAGGGACGTTATAAATACAGAAGTTACATGGTGATTTAATAGATTATACCTTTGACATTGAAATAAGCCAACACATCATTCCAGAGGGAGAAGGAAACATAAAGTGTCTTAAGGTATTTCAATACAAACACAACAAGTGAAAGTTAGGTGAATCCCTACCTGTGTCAGCCATGGTAGAAAAAGCACAAAGGTCGAAGAGAACATTAATTTCTTACTTTGAGTAGTATGTTTATATCAGCAGTCAGTGGACAATTGCTCACGATATTACAGGAAGTAAATTAATTATTATCAAATAAAATGCAAAACTACTGTCTCTCAGTATATTTATTTCCACATTCAATGACATTTTGCTGAAATATATATGTTTCTATAGTAATACCTGCCATCAAGAAGTTGGTTGGGACGGTAATAAGATATGCAGATTTAATACGCTGATTACTTTATAACGTAGTAAATGAATACATCTTTATTTATACCAGTTTTCATTGTTTTGGAATAAGCATCCGCATCTGTCTGTTTGCTTGCTTTAGAGAAGGCCCGGCATGGCCGAGCGCGTTAAGGCATGCGCTCGTAATCTGAGGGTCGCGGGTTCGCATCCGAGTCGCGCTAAACATGCTCGCCCTCCCAGCCGTGGGGGCGTTATAATGTGACGGTTAATCCCACTTTTCGTTGGTAAAAGAGTAGCCCAAGAGTTGGCGGTGGGTGGTGATGACTAGCTGTCTTTCCTCTAGTCTTACACTGCAAAATTAGGGACGGCTAGCATAGATAGCCCTCGAGTAGCTTTGTGCGAAAATTCAAAACAAACAAACAAACATGCTTTAGAGAAGAGCCACATTGAGCTATCCACTTTATTTGCTGTAGGGAGTCGAACCCCCGGATTTTAGAATTGTGAGTCAGTAAATTTACCGGACCAACTTCTGTGCTTTGTTACAAATTACACTATGTAACACAAATTTTGTTTCTGAATAGTACGTGTTATTTCTTAATTGCTTATGTTGTAAAAGTACAGAAAATGGCCTTTACTCCCTTCAAACTTTGCTTCTGTGACCTGAATAATGAAATTTAGAAATTAACCTATTTTCTATTTAAAAACGGGCAAATTTGCATATTTTCATTTACATAAGGTCTGAGTAAAACAACATATGAATCAAGATTTACATGTATTTATACTAAAGTTATACAAAAATGTTTAGAAGTGAGTAGTTTTTTTATATTTGGGATTGTAATGTAAATCACTTTCACGTATCAGCCCCCAAATGTAGTCTCCTATCATGTTTTCATTATACGCTCCTCGGTAACGGCGTTTAAAGTCCAGTATATATTGGTGGAAGTGCTCGCCTTGTTCCTCCGAGTATGCTCTCATTTTCTCCTTGAATTTATCAAGATGAGCATCAAGGATATGGACTTTCGGGGACATCCTGCAGCCCACTTTGCCGTAGTTCTTTACCAAAGCCTCAACCAGTTTCACATAAGTTTCGGCCTTGTGATTGCTCAAGAAGCCCCGAACCACTGCGACAAAGCTGCCCCAAGCTTTTCTTCCCTTCCTACTGCGCTTTTTGGGGAATTCTGTGCACCATAGGATCTTCTTTATTTGTGATTTTTCGAAGACACCAGCTTTAACCTTTGCCTCAGACAGCTTAGAGAAGAAAACTCGAAGGTACTTGAAGGCTGCAGACTCCTTATCAAAAGCTGTGACAAATTGTTTTATATGACCCAATTTTATGTGCAATGGTAGAAACAAGACCTTCTGGAGGTCCACTGGTGGCTCACTCTTGACATTGTGCCTCCCTACAGAGAACTCGGTCCGTTGTGGCCAGTGCTTTCTGTTGTAGTGCGCTGCGGTGTCCCTGCTGTCCCAAAGGCAAAGAAATCTGACAGCAAAACTTGGTAAAGCCTAATGTGTAAAAAGTTCATGCAAAATATTTATATGTTAAATTTTTTCTATACTATTGGACAATTAAAAAAAATAAATTTAAAGATATTTAAATTTTAAAAGGTCTAAAATTTGTGTAATAAAAATCTTACTATTCAACCAAGCAAAAATTGTCCATCTTACTTTATAGAGTTTTTTTGCAGTGTTCACAGGTAAAATGAGGTGCCCAGGGTTTGTCTTTATCCCCGACGGTCATGCAGAAATATGCCTTGTAGGCTTCACACATTTTAGCAGATGCTGTCACAGAGTACTTTTTCATTCTTGTCTTGATAAATTGGCCACATACATAGCAGAATGCGTCTGGAGAATGCTTGCAGCTTCTTGATGCCATCTCTGATAAAATCAGATAGGTTTATGTGTTCACTTAGGCAGCTAGAACTAAACTAAAGTGGTGAGTGGTGAGCCCCTGTATATACATGACAATGAAAAATTTCTAAAAAATTCAAAATTGTTTAAAATTCTCGTAAGCTCTACAACATTCAAGAAAATTCTTGTAAGCTCGAGAAAATTCTCCATCAACTACTCAGCATTGAATCTTCCTGGAATGTTATGGAAAATGGGTAAATTTCAAAATTTCATTACCTAGATCACAAAAGCAAAGTTTAAAGAAAAAATAGGTCTTTTTCCATTCACTTCAGGCATAAGCATTTGGGAAATAACACTTTCTGCCCAGGAACAAGAAAAAGTAAAAATTTTGTTACATAGTGTTATAAATGCGAATGATGTGGCTACTTTATGCTGTATTATTTCTCTACGAGTCCCTTCCAACCACCTAGAGGTTTAGCGGTAAGTCTGAAGGTTCTCATAACTAAAAACCGAGCTTCGACACTCATGAAGGATATAGCACTGTGAGGTGTTTTGATAAATTTTTGCGGAAATTGAAAGTACACATTTTTAAATGGTAAATATATATTTAAAAAATGGTGAAAAATGAGTTAGAAAGACCTTAAACCCATGCTTTTATGTTAATTCTAGAGTAAGCTAGTCACAACAGTTACAGGTTGTAAATTACGATTTTATATAACCCACGGTCCATTCCAGTTCCTTTCGTGACAAACACTATGCCATTTGTATTAAAGGGTTAAGCTCGCAGCAGCTGCTACTGATGATTTTTTAAGTCACGTAAACTACGTAGTTACCAGACAGGTAATACTAGTTTCACCCGCCTTTGTTTTTGTAAACAAATTATTTTAACTCGTATAAAGAAAAACGACGACATCTCTGCTAAGAATAATAGTTTGTTCAGTATAAATACAATATCATAACTTCATGTTATTATATTTTCTGTTTCTATGGCAAGGCTACTAAGACTATCTATCTCTGTCTATAATTTTTTAACTACTGGTCAGGAAAAAGGCACCCAATCAGAAGCATCTTACCACACATCACCTACGCTAAATAACTAACTATTAAGCTTATCATTCACCTATAGCTTAAAGTACGAGAAATAGTTTGTTTTTAACGCAGGGTTCAAACCCGGATCGCCAGCTCCAATATCCAGAGTTATACCACATGGCCAGTCCATGCCCTGACCTACTTATGTCAGTATCAAAATTCGAGTTCTATATAGAGCGCGGGAAAGCAGAATTTAAAACTGAAACTACGATTACAGGTGCTTTGGTGAAACAAGTAATAGTTCCGAGGGGAGCTAACTGTTCTACTTGAATCGCAAAGTTATAATTTTACTTTCATGAGAACACGTTTCATGATGACAAGTAACCCATTTGAAGTAAAAATAAACGTGTTCTCATATATTCTCAAGACGGCTGGTATGGATATTAAAATTAAAACTTCGTTAACCTGAAAATGACCTATGATAGTCGAAACGTTGTTCTGTACTTTATTATAATTATAAAGTTTTAATACCCATACCAGCCGACTTGACAATATATAAGAGTACGTTTATCGAAAAAATACATAAACTAAGATATTTTTTCTTTAAATTACAGATATATAGATGATTTAATTAGTATAAATAATCCTGAAAAAAATTGTTAAAACTATGTTGAAATATTGATACAAAAATTAATATTTACTGGATTTAATAAAGAAACATTAAATGAAATTATTAAAATATTTTGTCATAAATGTAAAAATGTATTAAATAAATATAAATAAATAAAAATTAAAGAAATTTTACTGAAAGTTTCGGATAATTATTTTTCATTGTGAATAAGGTCATTAAACAAGATGGCACCACTAAGCGGATGAACATCTTACCACATATAACGGCTTGTTTAAAGTACAATAGTTACAGTAGATTTAATGGGTGGTGGTTGGGAGTTATTTTAGATAACTGGTTGGGATCCTTCGCACCAGTGTAATTCGTCTACTGACCTACTAATTAGATCCTTACCATTATAATGGGCACCAAAATGCTAACATTGGGAGGTAAGTTTAACTTGCTTACCCCCAAGTAGTAGTACCTGTTTTTAATTTTTTTCCTTTAATTTTTATTCATTTTTTCTTCTGTGAAGAGTAGTCACCTTTTCACAACCTTCTGCAGGCAGTGAAGGGTGATGTAGATGTAGGAAGATGTGAGTGCTCAAACCCCTAATTCCTATTTTTATTTTATTTTATTTCATTATTTATTCCTTATGTAACACTGGTAAACCAAGGTTAAGACTGATCTACATCGTATCTTCATCGTAATTTGGGTCCTGTTCTTCAGTCACCTCCACAACTTATTTACACTTTATATCTCGTATTATAGCCCGTACCCTAGTTATCCTATCAATTGGTGCAGCGTTTCTTATTTTTGTTTCGGCTTGGTTTTGTTTATGACCAACGTGTGTGTGTGTGTGTATATATATATATGCACACTTATAAAATTGTTTAATAAAATTACGTTTGAAGAAACGAAAAACTGCAATACATTTTGTGCATGGCCTGACATGATCTGGTGGTTAGGACAGTCGAATATGGTCGCCTCTTTTACCTGTGAATGCAATTCAATGCGACAGTTAATGCATCTTTCTGCTGGTGAGATAATGGCCCAATGATTTCGTGGTGGGTAGCGTTACCTAGCTACCTTTCCTCTAGGTTATGTGTAAATCGGGGACAGGTAGCGCAGATAGTTCTCCAGTAACTTTGGGCGAAATTTAATAAACAAACGATCGTTTCGCTACCTGCAGCGTGACTAAAGAGATTTCCGCAACCACCAGCCGTTAAAAATTAGAACAAATGTTCTCTAACCCTCTAAGCAAAATTATTAAAACTTTGAGACCTTGGAAAGAAACCTAACAAAGTACTGACGCCCTTATGGAAGAATTAGACCATTCAAATTATTTTTGAGCTTAAGGTATTCGATTATAACAGTAAATAAATACACAGTATCGTGTAATCTACAATAAAAATGAGATCCACCATTGTATAATTTAATTTGTGCAGTGTAGTTTTTGTTCTTGTTTTTTGAATAATTTCGAGTAGTTCTAGATGTTTCCGTTCATCTTTTCGTTGTCCTTGTCTTGTTGGTCGGCGAATTTATCTTCTCACACAAACTTTATATTCAAATTTAATTGCTGTTGTTGGAATAAATTTATTCTTAATTTCACAATTATAAACAGTTTTCCTTTTAATCACAACTTTTCTCTTCAGTATCGTAACTTCTTGTATAATCTAGAGTAACTGTTCATCTAGGATATGTTAATTATACATATGTTTTTGTTACTATACAATCGAAGGCCTTAAATGTGATCACTGTATTCAAGTTGTAACTTTTTCAATCATAACTGAATATCACACAGTGGCCCGGCATGGCCGCGCTGTAAAGGCCCTCGACTCGTAATCAGAGGGTTGTGGGTTCGTATCCCTGTCACACCATACATGCTCGCCCTTTCAGCTGTTTGGCGTTATAATGTGACAGCCAATCCCACTATATGTTGGCAAAAGAATATCTCGAGAGTTGGCGGTGGGTGGTGATGACTAGCTCTGCCTTCCCTCTAGTCTTACACTGCTAAATTAGAGATGTAGCTTTGGCAAAATTAAAAAAACAAATAAGCAAACAGTAAATTTCTTACCCTAAGAAAATCTTGGATCCTCGTCGTTATGATAAAGTTACAAAACTGTTTTCGTTTTTTAGTGAGAAAAGGTATGAACTTGATTATATATCTTCATACACACTCAATGTGGTGTTTAATTTCTGTCCTCTCCAAAGGGCCTGACATGGCAAAGCGTGTTAAAGCGTGCGACTCGTAATCTGAGGGCCGCGTGTTCACATCCCCATCGCGCCAAACATGCTCGCCCTCCCAGCCGTGGGAGCATT
Source organism: Tachypleus tridentatus (assembly GCF_004210375.1). Classification (NCBI taxonomy): domain Eukaryota; kingdom Metazoa; phylum Arthropoda; class Merostomata; order Xiphosura; family Limulidae; genus Tachypleus; species Tachypleus tridentatus. The sequence continues at coordinate 60,201,971 of NC_134826.1, read as the reverse complement.
ATAATGTGACAGTCAATCCCACTATTCGTTGGTAAAAGAGTAGCCCAAAAGTTGGCGGTGGGTGGTGATGAATAGCTGCCTTCCCTCTAGTCTTACAAAGCTAAATTAGGGACGGCTAGCACGGATAGCCCACGAGTAGCTTTGTGCGAATTTCAAAAACAAACAAACAAACCTCTCCAAAGACCAATGAAAACTTGTGTCATCAGGATCCTTCTAGACTATAAATATTTGCAGTTTGTTAAAACGCGTCCCCTTCATTGAATAATACTTTCTTAGCTTTATTTACCTTCAAATTTCTCGTTGTTTACACGCTTTACTGTAAAAGTAACTTGTTTATTTGTAGTTAAACGCAATGCTACAAAATGAGCTATCCTTGCTCTGCCCACCACGAGTATCGAAATCCCGTTGCTAGCAGTGTAAATTTGCAGACTTACTGTTATGCTACTGAGAGGGGAGGGGTTTTGTGAATAAAAGGTATGCTTGAAACAATTCTTCAGTATTATAACCTTGCCCCTATAACAGGTATTTTGAGTGTTCAGTATGTAGTTATTAAAGAAGTTTTTATTACATCACTTTAAGAAACCTGATTTAATAGTTGTATAGAACAAATGGTGATCTTTTTCTTCTATTTAATTACAATTAGTGACGATCCTGCGCTTTTACGCAAGCACAAACTCTAACACTTGTGTGCCTGTCTGTGCTTTATCCATCGTGTTATAATCTCTCAGATGTTCGACTGAGCCACCGAAGGAGAAATGGGGTATAGGCATTATCTGGTTCTATATCATCCTTAACCTGATGAATTTGATTATAAGGTTTTTCCATCTCTTGCATGTTTTTCAATAAAATAGTTGGTTTCAATATTCTCTCTTCCTTATACGACAGTTCAAAAAGTAAATCCCCAAGTGACACAGCAACATATCTATAAATATATATCGCTAGAAACCGATTTTCGATAGTGTTATATTTTATTTTAATGTCTAAAATTAGGTTATCATGAACATTGAAGCTTTATGTATTCCAATTTAAACTAATACATAGGTCAGACGTGCTGACCTCAAGCACCCCCTTCCAGTTCACCAGTCATAAGCTAAACGTGATACATTTCAATAAATATGAATTATATATGTAACACATTTTAAAATGCGGGTTAACCCCCCTAAAAAAAAGGGCGATAATTTTGCGGTTCGTTGAGACAAACAAGCAAAGTCTGTCCAACTGAACACGTACCAGTATTTCTTTTTTTAACCGTGATTCATACATCAAATAACTTATCCGACCTTTTATTACGAAAATACAGGACACGTTTATTTACAACAAAATCCTACACCGTATCTCAAAAACCTAAGAAGGTGTAATTTTATTCTTCTAACTTATATATTTAAAACAAAAAACAAAAACTTGAAGCGCGAGGTAAAGATTAACTCAGGTGTCTAGCGTTGCGTCCACGTTATTATCAATCGTCAACATATTGTCTGCTAGTCATCTCGTCAGTAATAATGGTATAGACACCTCCTGCTAAGATACGACGTCCCAGAATGGATGGATGACCATGAAATTTATGATTGGTTAAAAGGGCCCGTAATACAAACTATATTCGAGTTACAAAAGAAGGTAGTAACTGAGATAGTTGTGTTATACTTATGCAAAAAACATACGTAATGAATTCTGATTGGGGAGGGAACCCTGTGTGATTTAAACGTCGATATAAATAGTTTTAATACGTTGTATCATTAATAATAATACATTTGTTTATAATTACTACATATTTTTGAAAAATCAAAGTCAACTAATTACAAATCATTCACAGTTAAAACACATGCTTTGAGTGGTGCGTATGACATGACTATTCAGTGTCTTGTACATTTTCAAATTAATTCTGACCTATTATTGACCGACTGGGTGATAATCGTGATTACAGCGAGTTTTACAGAACTCAGTAAATTCGTTCTCTAGGACAGAGTGTGTATAGCCTTAAAACTCAAAAAAGTGGGGTTCGATTCCCTATGGGGAACACAGCGCAGATAGTTTACTGTGTAGCTATCGGCTTAAACAACATTTCTTGAAAAACTTGGTGGTTTATTTGCAACAAATCAAAGGCGTAATTCCGTGTATTTTTACAACAATCTTGAAATGAAATCAATAACGGCAGGGTTGTCTGGCCTCGAACATACTCAAGAAAAAAAACGAGTGTTTGGGACCCCACACTGATGAAAAATATAATTTAAAATTAAACGTATTGATTTTTTTCCCCCGTTTCTCAAATAAGTGAAAATAAATATATAATGTTTAATCTCTTATAATAAGTTGTGGTAAATGAAGAAAAAACTCATTGCGGGGAATTAATCTCAATTCGCCATAGCTTAAAGCTTTGCACTTCGTAAGATCTACACTAAATAAGTGTTGAAACTTAATCTATTTCCCATTCCTTTGTTTCGTTTTGTGTGTGTGTTCGCCCGTCCCAGTGGCTCCTTTCTAGACTTACGGAAAAGGGATATCTGTGCTGTGCCCACTTCTATCGTAAAACACGAATTGGAGCGTGGATTCATGAGTGAGAAAACGCGAACGAACAATGAAAATGAAGACACTTTCCACGACATTTCTATTTATGAGCTTCGAACATTAGGAGCTTTTTGTTTGCATTTTTCTTCTACACAGCTTATTGTAAAAGTACTTTTTCAACCCTTTGTGTTGCTTTTTAATAGTTTTATTCAAAATTTTTTAAACTCTAATGATGTGACTGTTAAAAAGAGAATTTTTTGATTTTTGTTAAAATTACTATTTTACGCTGGGGAAATTACACTGTTGCACATACACCTGTTGAATAGCGATTGTCCAAGGGATTATCTAAAGCCCGGCTTGGCCGGGCTGATAAGGCACTCGACTCGTAATCTGAGTTCGTATCCCCGTCACACCAAACATGCTCGCCTTTTCAGCCGTGGGGTAGTTATAATGTGGCGATCAATCCCACTATTCGTTAGTAAAAGAGTAGCCCAAAGTTGGCGGTGAGTGGTGATGGCCAGCTGCCTTCACTCTGGTTTTACACTGCTAAATTAGGGAAGGCCAGCGCAGATAGCCCTTCTGTAGCTTTGCGTGAAATTAAAAAAAAAAACAATCGTAATTTTGAACTATAATAACCAGATATATTACTCGCATATCTCTCAACAACAAATTCAAGCGACTAGTGTGCACATCGTTCTCCACATTTTCTGTCTCCATTTACGGAATCAAACTTTAAAAATTAAAAACAAGTTCATATCCTTAATAAAACGACTTCTACACTTGAATATAGCACAGACTGATATACAGATCTACCCAGTGTGTTAAACACGTATTTCGAAATAAGTATCAACTATCTCAACATCTACACTCATGGATCGTGTAGGGATTACAAAGAAGATCATATTCCATTACAAAACAAACTACGTTATAAGCGTTACAAGCCTTCAGACGTACTGCTGAACCACTGAGCAGCGAGAGGTTTGCAATGTAGTGTAATAATTTTTGAAAACTGATATATATTACGGTTGCAACACTATACACAAATCGATGAACTGCAATTGCAAACCCGATTCCGAAATTGCGTCAAAACTCTTCTGAGAGAATAATTCCCAGCTATGAAAAAATTCAAAGTTGATAAATCTACAGATATTACCATTCAATAAACATTTATTTAGTGTTCCTCCTCCCACTGTGAAAATAAAAAGTACCGACCGATGCACGTCAAAGAGAGGCGTCACATACAACAATTTGAGGTGGGAATACCTCCGAGGCAAAGTCAAATTAATGTAAAGCGTCACGGCATTGTGACTACTTGACAGCTTGTGCTGGTTTTAACAAGTAAGATATGAAACAAAATCTTGTTGAGCATCGTGACTACTTGACGAGGTAACTTTTCAATCTTAAAGTAATAAAACTAAATCTTATTCTTAAAAAGTTGTTGGTTAATGTTACATTTATAGCAATGATATCTATAGGGCAACGAGAGACTTTCATTGGCCCTGGGAAGAAATGATATCTGATATACCGCTTCCCTCACGGTAGTAAGCTGGCGTACGTTGTACTAAATTTATTTAAATTTGCGGTACCACTTAGAACAGTAGAAGTCCTAGTCGTGTTGATAGTAAACCTGTAGCTGCTATTGTACTTTAAATTAGTATTATTTGTTAGATCGTATGTTGTTTAGTTTTTCGTGTTAAACACAAATACACACATCGTAAGTAAGAAAGCAATAAACAATAAGTGATATTTTTTAAAAATAGTATATTTTGTAATGCTTATAAGTATAAACGAAGTACAAGAATTAAGTCTTAATCTGTAGAAACACGTTGATAGAAAGCTTTTATCAATACGTATATCTAATCTCCATTTAAAAGCAAGAAAAAATAATTAAAAAGAAAACTTGAATCCTAAACTATTTTCAAACATTTGATATTTTTTTTGTTTTTTGCAAATAATGTGTAGTATTTAATAATCAAATCTTTGTATAAAGTGTTTATAAATTGTGTTATATGATCCAGTCTAAAGTATAGGATATTACATTGTAGGAAGATGCAGAACCAGAAAATCACAAAACAGGAAAAATAACACACTATATTACGATTTAATGTACAGCAAACTAATATGATTGTTGTACAGTGTATGGTGGCCTAGTAAGCTAGTAAGGGCCTCTTTTAATATCAACAATCTAATTCACAGGACTAACTGCAGTATATTTACACAAACTCTATTGTATATTTTTATTAAAAATACAATATTTTTTTTTACAACATTTGGTTTCATTTCCCATAATTTTCTTTGTTAACATTAATTATAAAATTATCAGATAATCTATTCTTACTTATCACTTTTATGTAACGTAACATTTTGAAAAAGAAAAAAACCCAAAAAGGTCAAACGTCTGTAAGCATCAGACGTACTTAACCCTAGGTTGAGGTAATTTTTATGTATAACCAACCATCCTGGTTTTGATTTTCGCGCAAGGCTATTACACGAGGGCTATCTCCGTTAGCCGTCCTTAATTTAGCAGTAAAAGACTAAAAAGGAAAGCAACTAGTCATCACCATGCACCGCGAAATTTTGGGTTACTCTCTTGCTAATGAATAATGTGATTGACCGTAACTTTACAACGCCCCCATAGCTAAAAGGGCGGGTATGTTTGGTGTAATGGGATTCGAACCCGCAACCCTCAGATTTAAAACAATGTGCTCACGATTATAAAGTTTGTAACCATTATCTAGTTTTGTTTCTTATACAGACACCTAACAGGAATTGCAGTCGTTTTATTCAAATGCACATTTCACTTATTTCTGTATAGATGTCGCTGTTAGTTTCAAATAATTCCTTATTGAGGTATGGGGTTAATATCATACAGGAATAATGTCTGTGCCTTGTGATATAAGTGACATTGTCATTACTGGTTGAGTCTACGCACTCGTGATCCACTCAAGCTGCATTAAATTTGAATTACGATTGGGAAAAAATAGTTTATAAAGTACAGTTGTTAAATCACATTAGGGTTAAACGACCACAGCAAGTTTTACTCAGTCCATGTAAATTATAACAATAATTAACTGTGTTAGGATAGGCCTGGCGTCGTTCTCGTTATTGAAATAAGCCGGGGGCTAGTTATTAAATTAGGATTTCCCTTAGACCACTTTTCTTTGCTCATCAGAGCTAATTTGGAGATTTCCCTATTTATCGTTTGCAGTTTCTAAATAACAACGAAGTCCTTCTTTAATCTTTCGAACACCACGATAAAAAGTTGTGCTCGATTACAAACTATTACCCAATTCTAACGATAAACGCTGTAGAAAGAGATTTACAAACATTAACCATAAGTAAATGTAGAACATAACTCATCTAGTGCAGAAATACAGAAACTGTGTAATAACATTTTATGTGGTTTAAAGTGATTTTATGAGGGGGGAGGAAGATGTTTGAAAGAGAATAAGTAAACAAACAAAAATAAAAACAAAATACAATAACCCACACATTAAATAAACACCAAGAAAACAAAATACATGTTTACTGAAACACTGCATTAAAAAATAAGTGAAGAAAACCTTTTTTTTTAAAAAAAAGAAGTAAACTTAGGGACGGCTAATATCACTCCTTCACAAACCATTTGAACAAGACAGTAGGGATAGGACTTGTATCATTCCTACATAATACTACAGACACACGGTGTAGTAAAATGTTAAGTATGATAAATTAAACTCATTTCTTATCTAATAGTTATATATTGCTAATTTATTAATTCTTGTATGTGTTGTTATGTATGAAAGATAAATGCTATCCTACTATCTCGTTTACGTTGCTTGTGAAGGATTGATGTTAGCCATCCCTAGTATTACTTCTATAGGACTCTGTTAGGGTTCGCGTGCCTAAACGAAATTTCCCAGGCCTCCCTATCCTTTTGGTGGGCGTACATATGCCAACACCCAGGTTCGAGGGCTATAGTAAAGGTACAAAGGAAGCGTTGTTTGCTTTCTTGTGAAACAGTCACGGTGTTGTGATATTTTAAACTTGACATCGTTAGCAAAAACGAAAGATAACTTAGAATCGGAAAGAGTTGCTACTAATATGTCTTGATGATTACGTTCCTGTTTTCTGTGAAGGGATTTCCACAACACCTATTTTTATGTCTCTAGTCAGTCAATCTACTTTCTCTTTGAGTACGAGTCTAAAATGTTGTGATATAAATATTACAGTAGAGCTCAAATTTTTAGCAATCAGCCAAACATAGAATCAACGTTTGAAAGAGGTTTATCTGAAGTTTCTCTGTGTTATTTTAACCTGGAATAAAGAACAACACACTAGACGTTTCTTGTACAAATGAAAATTAACACCAGCATCATGAAATCATTTGACAGGGTTTAATATATGATTCTGGATGTTATACTTTAAAGTATTTTCAGTTGAAATTATGAAACCGAAGACGGTTCGCTAGGCCTCGGCTTTTTCAGGAATGACAAACATTCGAAAAGCAGGAAATGTGACGAACTGAGCATTTAATTAACTTAGTCATTTTTTCACATCTCTTTCTATAATGTTAGATATTTTTATCAACAGAACTGAGTCAGTTTTGTATTTAGTATTTCAATTTTGTATTTATATCAAAATTAGTAAGACCAATGTTTGAACTGCTGCTCAGAACAGATAATCACAGCGTCCTACTATACCTACCATTCATGCTGAGAACTAATTCTTATAATCCACTCACATTTTAAAATACAGATAACAGTCTGTGATATCAAAAGGGCTGAAATTCGGCCTACCTGCTCGGAAATCCAAGGCTTTACCACAAATACCCAGTTTAAAGTACTATATTTCTAAAATTATGTAGCCAAGTTTCAGTTGACATTTAGTCATTGGTATATGATTTCAAATACCAGTTTTGTTACCGGCTATATCATTGGTAATAATAGAAAATGGTAAGATCTAAATTTTCTTTCTTTCCGTATCAGAGGAAAGAAGACAATCATTTTACGAAACTACTCGAGGGCTATCTGCGCTAGCCGCCCCTAATTTAGCAGTGTAAGACTAGAGGGAAGTCAGCTAGTCAGGTCATCACCATCCACCGCCAACTCTGGGGCTATTCTTTTACCAACGAAAAGTGAGATTGACCGTAACGTTATAACGCCCCCACGGCTGAAAGGGCGAACATGTTTGGTGTGACCGGGCTTCGAACCTGCGACCCTCGGATTACGAGTCGAATGTCTTAACCACCTGGCCATGCTGGGCCCAGGTTTTGTAGACTGGATTCTTTGCAATAGGTGTCTGTGACTTATTGACGATAAATTGCAAAAACAAACGAACAGCAACAAAGTTCAGTTATTTTAAAATAATACATTAAAAATGAATCAAACCTATATACAAATGTTATTTACACTGTTGACTAGCACAGTTGTATTCAGAACTTTAAATAATTACCCCATTATCATTTCACACAGACTGATTCGGTCTCTTTATAACACAACTGTGAAGAATTATTGTTTTCGCTGTTATTACACGCAATTTGTGAAAAGTTTTCTTCAGAAATCACCACTGTATGCTCTTTATTTGTAAACTTACAATCACTCAGTCTGTATCTAAATAATAATGTTTCAGTAAGTATTTATACCCCCACAAAACTCTTAAAACATTCCACACAAGAAAAAAATCATTCACGTGAAGTAACAATGAAATAATTGCTAACCCAATAACAACTGAACATATACGCTAGACAACCTATGTTTCGTAAACAATTATATAAACAAATTTGTTTAAAACTCTCGCTGTTTAAATATGACACCCACTCTGTTTAATTTATCCAAATCACAACGCTCGAACTAAACTTAAATAGTCGTGTGCGTTTAACAGTTGCACGTGGTTTCGAGCACAAGCAAGCTTCGTTGTGTCGCTGAAATAGAACTGTAAACTGAACGTGGGTTTGAAATTTAAGCATTTTTGTAAGTTCTTTTATTTTCGTACAAGGAAGTCTAGTTTTTTTGTAGTTAGGCACAAAGCTACACAATGGAATACGAGTGCTGTGTCCACCACGGGTATCGAAATCCAGTTTCCAGCGTTATAAGTCCATATAATTACAATAGGAAAGAGTTAAGAACTGTACCAGTGTTAAACTCGTTTGAAAATTACCAGCTATACGAGTAAGAATCTAGCTCTCGAGACTACACCCTACAGGATACATAAGCAAGACATTCGACACTTCTGTACAGAATTAAGGCCTGGTGAAACTGATTGCAGCAACATACGAATGTTTTTGCCAGTTAAAGAAATTATTGGTTCAAGACGACCAAGGTATAGGAAGCAGCGCTGCTTTAGTAGGTAATATAGCCCTTGACATGCAATTAGAATAATCACCCTGTGTCGTACTGTACATTAGTCCGGCGTTTTATATGACGAAATTTGTGTTTAATCCATGAATACTTATGCATGATATATAACTTGTTTGTATTATAGACAAATACAACAACAATATTTACTATAGATTTTATGTATCGTATAATTGATAATGTTATATTGAAGTTGTACACTAATTTGTTGACTTTCCATTGGATGTTTGCGGATTTTTATATAAATACCCATACAATTGTTTACTCTATGTTTCATGCAAAATTGATTACAGATTACAACTTTATAGGGCATATTTTTCACGTATTTTCTAAGAGGATGTTACTAGATGCCCGTAGCATCAAACGTTTGATCTCTCAAACTGGTAACCCTCCTTTCAAACTCTGTTTACTGGGCTTCATATACTAACTTAAACTAATTAATGGATTACACTTCTATGTCGTAGATTATCTTTTCAATTTCATCTCTGGTGAAAGAGAAAAGAAATATTTAATATATGTAAGAAACTATTACTTTTGTCCAAACCTCACTGTGTGTGGTAAGGGCGAAAATAGCGTGCCATAACGCTATTACAATTTAACGAAAATATCGTGCCCTATTCCTGTTATGATGTGAGAGAAGTTTGTTTATATTATAATTTCTCCTAGGGTTTCACATTTGGATCTGCCAAATATGGTTTAATCAACTATCATTATAATGCAGTTTACAATAAAAAACAGTACTGTTCGATTGAGTAGGGCAGAAAGTACTGTTTATTTGGTACAGATGGTTTATTTGTTTGTTTTTGGATTTCGCATAAAGCTACATGAGGGATTTCTGCTAGCCGTCCCTAATTTAGCAGTGTAAGACAAGAGGGAAGACAGCTTGTCATCACTACCCACCGCCAACTCTTGGACTACTATTTCACTAATACATAGTGACTCTCCAGCATGGCCAGGTGGACTCGTAAAGGCACTCGACTCGTAATCCGAGGGTTACGGGTTCGAATTCCCCATTATACCAAACATGCTCGCCCTTTCAGTCGTGGGGGTGTTATAATACTATGGTCAATCCCACTATTCGTTGGTGAAAGAGTAATCAAAGAGTTGGCGGTGTGTGGTGATTACTAGCTGCCTTTCCTCTAGTCTTAAACTGCTAAATTAGGGACGGCTAACACAGATAGCCCTTGTGTAGCTGTGCGCGAAATTAAAAAACTAAACAACAAACAAAACACATAGTGGGATTGATCATAACATTATAACACCCTACGGTTGAAAAGGCGAGCATGTTTGGAGTGACGAGGATTCGAACACGCGACCCTCAGAATGCGATTCAAACGCCTTGACCATCAATTCTTACCAGACCCAGGAAATGAAGTATAGTTGTGTAGCTGCAAAGTGACCAAAGGTGATTAAAGTTTGTAACATAAAAACATGAATATATATTTTAGAACCGGACTAGTTTTATTGTTTTTTTCGTTTAAGAGTGCTTACGTTTTTCTTTCGATGTTGAATTCTAATATATCTAAAACTTTATTATCGATAGGATGACAGTTTTTTTGTTTTTTTTTAGGTTTGGGTTACAATATGTTTATTAATCAAGCACATATGAAACATTATGAACAGGTGGTTGTTATATCAAGAGCTACACCTGTTATTGCTTGGAGTTTGCCCTAAAGCCTGACGAATGCTTTTTGTTACTGGTATCGTTTTTCTATTGTTTCACGAATCGTGTGAGAACGCCGTTTGACAACCCCGCGCTCTATGAGCCTCACGACAATTCAGACTTAACCGTTGGTGATCCCGTGGCACCAACGTTAGGGTAGACGACCGTAGCAACCGGCAAGGGTAGCCAGAGCCACTAGACTTGCAGCCGTTACCTACATAGGTACACAGCTGGGAAAAAACTAAATATACAATACTTTTATAAGAGACACATTGCAGCGTTATCGATATAACGTTCGAAGATAACATCGTTCTTTTTGTCAGCCTTCCTTCTATATAACGTCCTCTGGAATAAAACTGTTTGTCATTATTGCAGTATTTTTGCCATTTTTTTAAAGGAATTGTTGCGTAATATAAAAATAATCTCGTTTTGTCATCAGCATGATCATGGCTATTGTTGAAAAATGCAAGGTTTGTTTATTTGTTTGTTTTTAAATTTCGTGCAAAGTTATACGAGGGCTATCTTTGCTAGCCATCTCTAATTTAGCACTGTAAGACTAAAGGGAAGGCAGCTAGTCATCACCACCCACCGCCAACTCTTGGGTTACTCTTTTAACAACGAATAGTGAAATTCAGGGTGATTTTGATTTTAATAACTCTCACAGCATATATACTCTTATGACGACTCAATGTGTTTCATTTGCGCGAAAAGAATAACTAATTTTTTATACAATTGTGTGATGATACAAGTATTTTTGTACGTCAACAGATTTATAATAATGTAATTGCAGCCTTTTCGTACAGCAGTCAAAGCCTACCGCATGTGAAATTAGTCGGGATTAACTTGTTTGTTGTGAGGCGCAAAGTGTTATAAGCTCACTAACTTGCCGCTGAGCCACAAATAATGTTTTATCCGAACGTGCTTGACGGTTGTAAAATAAATTGAAGTATTTACTTTAAAACGATATTACTAGGTTTGTTATGTTGGGGTCGGGGCGAATTTGTGATTATCCGAGGATTCATGGTTTGGTACTTGTTACCACAAAAACTCGTTGCCTTCTTTGGGGTTGTATGTGCGCTATAAGAGTTACAGTCAAATCCCACTAATGGATCTTATAAGAGTTTCCCAAGAAGATGGTTACTATTGTCCATCTGCCTTCATTATATCAGTTCAGATGGCTACAGGCTTATTATTGCATTTACACGATGTTTGAATTATTGATAGGGTTGGCAACATGATTATAGAAGTGGCTGACCTCATTTGCACTTACTTGAACCTTTACTAAGATCTACATATGAAATAAAGCAACAAGCTATTAAAATAAACCAAATAAACCTTGTTTTTACATAAATACTTTTATCAAAACGTTCGTTGGTAAAGTCCTAACACTTTTATAGTAAAAACATACCGCAGTAAGTAACCTTTGAAACCTTGTTTACATTTTATAAAAAATTCAAACTTTTCAGCTCGTTAGTGCCAGTATTATTTTAAAGCCACATTACTGTAGCTCTAAAGAGCTTTGATTCTATTTGTTCAGTGACCTTTATTCAATCTTCTATATTTCTACGTCGTAATGTTCTTCGTATAAACTGTGTTCTAACGACAATTGATTAAGCCATATTTTACAGGTCCAAATGCAAAAACTTAAAAGGACTTGCACAAAACTCTCATTTTGCAGTAGAAGTATAATACGACATTTTCATCTAATTATAGTAGTATTATGCAAGTCATTTTGTCATTACACTGATTTCTCTGTTTCAGTGACTCCAGGTTCACAAGAACCTTTGGTTCGATTAAATTCTTCATTTTATCACACCATGTGGTTTGATTACACCGTCACAAACATTCGGTGTTTGATAATGTTAGATTTATTTTCTCTAACATCTGAAGTGAAAGTGAAAAGACAACGTGTGATGTAGAGGCCTAACGCATTAATGAATTGAGGTTACTATATGGTGAAGTAAAATGGACTCAAATATCCACAGAAATCATTTGGTCTTATCTACATTGCGTGTTTGTTTGTTTCCTTGCAGAAAGTATTGTTGTTGTTTTGAAGTTAAGCTCAAAGCAACGCAATGGGCTATCTGTGCTTTGCCTACCACAGGTATCGAAACCCAGATTCTTGCGTTGTATGTCCAGAGAAATATCGCTGGGCCATTGGTGGCAGATAGTATCGAATTCACTACAACAATCGTTTGGTTATATATTTATAGTTTATATTTTACTAAGACAGCATGTGTTCGTCTCAATGTAACAAATAATCTTTGTTTTTTATTATTAACTTTGTTTAACAAAAAGTGAACTTTATTATACATTTCTATTAAGGCAAATAAAATAACTATCTATATCTCCATAACGTATCTTTACGGAGAAACATTCGTATGTTGCTGTAATCAGTTTCACCAGGCCTTCATTCTGTACAGAAGAGGTGTCGAATGTCTAGCTTATGTATTCTATAGGGTGCAGTCTCGAGATCTAGATTCTTACTCGTATAACGGGAAAGTTTCAAATGTGTTTAAACATTGGTACAATTCTTAACTCTTTCCTATTGTAATTATACGGACTTATAACGCTGGAAACTGGATTTCGACACCCGTGGTGGACACAGTACTCGTACTTCATTATGTAGCTTTGTGCCTAACAACAAAAAAACTAGACTTCCTTGTACGAAAATAAAAACCTACAAAATAAATTCTTAAATTTCAAACCCACGTTCAGTTTACGGTTCTATTTCTGCAATACAACGAAGCTTCCTTGTGCTCGAAACCACGTGCAACTGTTAAACACAAACGATTGTTTGAGTTTAAGTTCAATGCGAGCGTTATGATTTGAATAGTTTGTACAGCGTGGGTGTCATATTTTAGCGTGTTTTTTTGACAGTGAAAATTTATGATAAGTTTGTTTATATAATTGTTTACAAATCGCGGGTTGTGTCGCGTGCATGCTCCATTTTATTGAGTTAACAATTGTTTTATTATTGTATCATGTTACCAGAACTTTCTGAAATTTTATCGTTGCTTTAACTCAGTATTATTGCATAAGAATATCTAGTATTGCGTAGAATGTTCCAGACTTCTGTCGGTGTATAAATAAACGCCAAAACATATTATTTAGATCCTGTCTGAGTGATTGTGAGCTTACAAATAAAGAGCATACAGTGGTGATTTTTGAAGTAAATTTTTCACAAATAATGTGGAATAACAGCGAAAACAATAATTCTTCTCAGTCGTGTTTATAAAGTGAATGAACCACGAAGATGAAAGGAGGAAGGCGTTTTAAAACGTCGTCTTCTACAATGTTGCCGTCCATCCTACAAAGTTTCATCATGAATACTCTGCCTAAACAATCTATCAAAAAATAAGTGACTGAACCAGTCTGTGTAAATTGAAAATGAGGTAATTATTTAAAGCTCTGGATACAACTGTGGTAATCAACAGTGTAAAGAACATTTGTGCATAGGTTTGAATTGTTTTTAATATTAGTTTAAAATAAGTGGACTTTGTTACTGTTTGTTTGTTGTTGCAATTCATCGCCAACAAGTCACAGACACCTACTCTAAAGAATCCAGCCTACAAAATCTGACAGTAACAATAAAGCTTCAAACCACGGATTACAAAGTGTTAAAAATGCGCTGCATGATCTATTTCAATCTAAAAATTTTAATGTTTTTCAGAAAAATATATACTACGTATAAAACGTTACACATTATAAGCAGCTACACTCTAACTATAAGTATAATTGATATATATTTTAAAAGCAAGAGGTTTGGCCAAATCATCGCACCCCTAAGCGTACGTGCGTGGCATGGTAAAGTAAAATGGACTCAAAACTCCATAGAAACCTATTACATTGTGTATTGTTTATTTCCTTGCAGAGAGTATTGAATTCACTACCACAATCATTTGGTTATATATTTATAGTTCATATTTTACTAAGACAGATTGTGTTCATCTCTGTGTAACAAACAGTCTTTGTTTTATGTTGCTTTTATTGTTAAGTTTATTTAACAAAACGCGAAGTTTATTATATGATGTTTCTATTAATATAAATAAAATAACAATCAATAGCTGCAGAATGTATTATTATAAGGTTGTTTATTTTTATTTAACTTTCTTACTTAACAGCTTGTACCGATCAAAATCTAACAATAACTTATAGAATAAAAAACGTTTACTACGGCCTTCCATGAAGTGAATGCAAAGAAAAACGTAGACGTTTCGACAAGTTTGTTTTCACCATCAGGTACAATTTTCAACTGAGCCATGGATAATTACGTTTGAAAACGTAACAATGAACCAATCATAAAAGTTGAAGTACCACTGGTGAACATAGTGGGGAAGTAGGATATTTGATTATAGAATTTTTTTTCTCTTATTTCTTGTTAAACTGGCTAGCTTGATTTTTTCGCTGTTTTTTCTTATAAATAACGAGAAACAAATGAAGAAAGATGTGACAAGAGTCGTGTTTGTGTTGATAGATGTGAAAACATAAATGATCGTGTTTTGATTATGCGGATATCGAGTTTTCTTTCAGTTTCACCTACGTAGCTAATTATTCAGGTCTGGCATTTGTATTTATAAACAACGTTATTGATACGATATTGTCTTGGAATTTATATGGTAGAGTATTACCTAATTTTATGCCTGGAATAAAAGAAAAAAATAACCGTTTATGTGTTTAACATGGACTAGATCAAAATACTCATAGAACGTAAGAAATATTGGGAATGTAAGGATTGGTGCCTTCAATAAAGTTGAAATTATCAGGAATAACACATTGGTTATTTTTATCAGTGTTATTAACTGTGGTTTCGAATATAGTTTTAGAAAGTTTGATCTGGAGAAAATAGGATTTTATATTTCGAATTCAGAATATTTTGGGAATTACAAATGTTTTCGTAGCACTACATGATACAATTTTTAAAATGCCTTTTTCTTTGTCATTATTTTGTAGGTGGTGTGAGTTAAATTTCAAGTCCGGTGACCTTGAAATAAACAGTCGTGGAATAGCCTCAGCATGATATTTGTTTTGTTTTTTGAATTTCGCGTATAGCTACTCGAGGGCTATCAGCGCTAGCCGGCCCTGATTTAACAGTGCAAGACTAGAGGGAAGGCATCTAGTCATCACCACCCACCGTCAACTCTTGGGCTACTCTTTTACCAACGAATAGTGGGATTGACTGTTACATTATAACGCCCACACTGCTAAAAGGGCGAGCACGTTTGGTGCGACGGGGATTCGAACCCGTAACCTTTAGATTACGAGTTGAACGCCTTAACCCACCTGGCCATGCCGGGCCGCCTTTGTATGATCTATGTTTAAGAACGTAGAGTAATGATAAAGTATCATGTTTTTATTGTTCCGTGGTGAATGTTATTTGTTAAAAGCTTAAAGGTAAAGCTTAGTTTTTGTAGATACTACAAAACGTATCGCATTGAATATACTGGAGTAAAAAGTCTGATGTTTAGAGTATTTGTTTAATGGAAATCATAAATTAGCACATGGGTTACAAAAGGCTATACCATGAATATAATTACTGTTAAATTTGAAAATTTGTTACTTTTGTGGCGACAACTTCTTTGTAAGGAAAAGCCTCTAGCATGAAGATACTTTTGAATTTTGAAAAAACAATATGTTGACAGGAACAGGAACTTTCACAGAGAGAGAGTGTCTGTTTGTTTTATGAATATCGTGCAAAGCTTCGCGAGGACTATCTACTTTACCTAGCCGTTCCTAATTATTTATTAGTATAAAACTGGAGGAGAGGCAGTTAGTCACCATCACTTACCAACTCTTGGGCTACTTTTTTACCAATGAATAGTGGGATTGACTGTGACATGCATCACCCCCACAACTGAAAGAGGGAGCATGTTTTGGTGTGACGGGAATTCGAACCCACGACCTTCAGATTGCGAGCCAGGCCTTATGAACAGAGAAGCAACATCATTTGTTTAAGCGATTATTTAACCAACGTATGTGTATATGTGTCTGTCCGCTTATAACTTGTGAACCGCCTGAGCGATTGTCGTCAAACCTGGCACGTACCCTTAGGGCTCGCAGGGTAATAAAAAAAAAAAAAAAGAGAAACTGCATAACGTATCTGACCACTACCCCAACACAGCCATCTCCTAGCGTTGAACGGATACGTCTGCTAGTAATTAACATATGAGTATTTGGATCAAGATATTGAAGTTTTTAGACCAATTCTTTAAATATATGATAAAGCAGAAGTTACATACAGTGAGAAAGACTACCCAGGTAATAAACTTACCTATGTTATGACTGTAAACACCAACATAGGCTGAGAGAATAGGACGAGCTGGACAGTTTTAATTGTGAGTTTGAGAATACTATATAACTGAAGTTTGTGGCATCCATGGATGTTAAAGTATTCGTACAATTCATCAGAGGGAAGATTTTAATTTTTGAATGTTTGTAGAAAACTCGAGTTAGTGTTTTCTGGAACAGGTAAAAATTCTTGGAATGATAATACCAAACTTTTTAATTTGATTCATTTCATGCAACAAATAACATTGAATAACAAAACTAACGATTGATTGCAGTTTGAAAAATTAAAATAATTACATCTCTGTAGGTTAGTTACACGTAGGCATGATAACTTTCTTGTTCATTGCTGATTTTTTTTTGTTCTGAAACTCGCGCGAAGCTAATCGAGAGCTATCTGCGCTAACCGTCCCTAATTTAGCAGTGATAGGCTAGAGGTAAGGTAGTTAGTCAAGAACACCTACTCCCAACCCTTGAGCTACTCTTTCAACAAAAAATTGACCGTCACATCATAACGTCTCCATGGCTGACAGGGCGAGCATGTTTGGTGTGACGGAGCTTTGAATCCCACGACATGCACATTGCGATTCGAGCACCCTAACCACCAGACCATGCCGGATCTTCGTAGCTGAGACATTACAAAACCAGCAGTTTGACAAATGCCTATTCATGGTCTATTAAATGTTTCTTCAAGTTAGCATTCAGGTTTAATATGGTCTGTGCTATAATAAGTTCGTCGAGTTTGTTGGTTTTTTTTTTTATTTTGTCTCAGTAACTGATGTTGAAACAAACAGGTACCACAGAAATTCAAATAGAAACTACATCATCGAGACGAATTAGTAACAACTCTTTCCGATTTTAAATTTTCTTTCATTTTTGCTGACGCTGTCAAGCTTAAAACATCACATCGTGACTATTCCGCAAGAAAACAACGCTTCCTTTGTATCCTTACTATAACCCTCGGACCTGGGTGTTGGCATATACACGCCCACTGAAAGGGTAGGGATGCCTGGGAAATTTCTCTTCAGCTTACGAGCCCTAAGGGGCCCTGTAGAAGGTTATATATGTGTGTGTTACGTCAGTATAAATTTTATTTGTTTCTTAAACGAAAAAAAACCTCGTTCTCAAACTCACATTCCTCACTCTTTCTAAACCACCGTGCAACTTTTCATATTTCTTTATACATTCCCACTCACTAGGTGGAGCTGATTACAAATTATTTATTTTCCAACTGTGTCCAATACACGCTGAAGTATCTAGAAACACTAGCAGATGACAGATGCTTAGCACGCGGGGTTTTGATATCCCCGCAGACATTGATTCTATGGGACAATCAATATTCACAGCGCTTTAATAGGTTAGACATTACTTATTTTCAATTATATGAAGCAAAGAAGTTTTCTAACTTTTTCATTTAGAAACAACCTGTGGTGGCCAAAAGAAAGTCGTTAACATTCAATGGATGATGGTCTATAAGAATAATGCACAATCTCAGCTCACATTGTGAATTTTGCAAGTTAAATATCCAGGAATGTGAACTTTTAACGTACTTCGTAACCTTATTTAATGTGATGTATGTATTGTTGACTTTCACTGGTGAAGAGAACTGACAAGCAAATAGAGATTAAATTAACGGTTAATACGAAGGTCGTCTACACGTATAATAGGACTTTGATTTACAACGCTGTATGTTCTTGCCATGAATGGTTGGTCGGTTGTGCATAAAATATTCACAACTAGGGTTAGTAAAAATTACGTATGATGCTTACAGATCTTTAACAATTTTGGATTTTTTTCTATAACTTTTAGAAATGTTATGTTACGTAAAATATAATAACAATTAAGGACGGGTAATCCGCTATTTTATATTATTAATACGAACGACAGAGAAATTACGGGAAATAAAACTAAATGCAAAGGAAACATTGTATTTATAATAAAAACTGTGATAGAGTTTATTAAAAGATATTTCAGTTCTGTTAATATTAAAGAGGTAGTTACTAACTAACTAGGCTACCCCACACTGTACTATATTAATTTTAGTTTGCTGTGCACTTCTTCGTAAGATAAGGTAGTACAATACAATGCGGTATACTACAACTTTCCAAAAGGTGGCGTCTTATTTCTTTCGGTTAAGGTCATACGACACATTCTACAATTAGTAAACGTTTTCTGAGAAGAGTGTACGATTAAGAAGTAAAATAACAAGATACGGAAGTCGTTAAGTGTTTGAAAAACGAGTTAACCAACGTTCTTATAAAGACGTTTGGTGTAGGGTTTTTTCTTAATGTCTATGTGAAATGCGCTTAATCTTCTCAGGTCTACACAAGACCTAAATTCTGATGCGGACGAACATCTACGTGAATCGGATTCCTACGTAAAAACTTAGCAGCCCGTTTCTGAAAAAAAACAACAAAAAAACTCTTAGTTATCATATATTTTATTTATCAATATAAACGCCACTGAATATAGTGCTGTTCCGATAGACGTACCCCCCGCTAGTACAGCGGTAAGTCTAAGGATTTACAAAGCTAAAATCAGGGATTCGATTCCCCTCGGTGGGCTCAGCAGATAGCCCTATGTGGCTTTGCTATAAGAAAAAAAACCCACACACACCAATAGACGTGTTACGAATGATTTTCATTTCAGCGTGTTTATGCTGTAATTTTACTTTTAGTTTAATATTTTAAGGTTCAATACCAGTCAAAAGCACAGTACCATTAATATTGTGATTGTATTGCCCCTTCTGTGTTATTAATTGGAGATCTTTGTTCCAAAAGCCACTCATTATGTTTAGACTTTATAAAGGTCACTATATGAAGACATGGAGACACTTCTCAGGAGTTGAGGGCAAAGATAAACACAAGAGGCTAAAGTCCTGTCGATCCCGCTAGACAAAGAAAATACAAATAACACCAATATTGTATGTGACTATACTGCCCCTCTCAGTGAATTAATATGTACGATTAAAAAAGCATTCAACCTGAGTACGAGGTCTGTTCAAAAAATACGCGGACAGACGTCATAAAACAAAATGTATTGTATTTAGAAGTTACAGGTCTGAGACCCCTTCAAAGTACTCTCCTCCCCAACGCACACACTTATCCCAACGGTGTTTCCACTTGTTGAAACAGTCCTGGCACGCTTCTTTTGTATTGTCCTCCAGCTCCTTCGTCGCATTTGCCTTAATTTCGGGAATCGTCTCAAATCTTTTTCCTTTCAAGGGTCTTTTGAGTTTGGGGAACAAGGAAAAATCGCAAGGAGCAAGGTCAGGTGAGTAGGGGGGGTGGGGAAGAACAGTGATCGAGTGTTTGGCCAAAAACGCACGAGTTCTGAGGGCTGAATTTCGCAGCAACGCGGTGCATCTTCAATTTTTCGGTCAAAATCTCGTAACAAGATCCAACTGATATCCCACACTCTTCAGCAAGCTCCCTGACAGTCAGACGTCGATTTGCCCGCACCAGGGTGTTGATTTTGTCGACGTGTGGGTCGTCAGTTGACGTGGAAGGACGTCCAGGACGCTCATCATCTTCAATGGACTGTCGACCATCCTTAAAACGTTCATGCCACTTGAAACATGCCGTACGCTTCATAACAATATCACCGTAAGCCGTGTTAAGCATAACAAAAGTTTCAGTCGCAGATGTTCCAAGTTTAACACAAAATTTCACAGCAAGTCGTTGCTCCATCAGGTCATTCATTCTGAAATCCGCCAAACGAAAAAAATCGCACTTCACTTAAAACCGCGTAGCTAATACACAAATAAAGATATCTGCAATCGGGAAATGGCGTCGTAATCAGCTGATCTGTGCGAACCTAGCGACACCAAGCGGATTCCCCTGGAACCAACTGGAGCCGCGCAATTCAAACAGTCCGCGTATTTTTTGAACAGCCCTCGTATAAGTTTTATATTATAAACCCTTCACTGACACAACGGTATGTCATCGTTCTTAAATCGCTAGAAACTAGTTTCGACTTCCGTGGTGTGCAGAGTACAGATAGCTCATAGCTTTGTGCTTACTAACAAACGACAACACTGTGACTATAATAAATAAGTTTGTAATTTCGTACAAAGCTTCGTCAGACGTCATTAATTTAGCAGTGAAAGGCTTGCATCTAAAACCTTGGATATTCATTCCGATAGGCTATTGGGCCACGTTCGGCCAATTTTTGATAGAAAGACAGAAAGATTAAACAATTATATTTTTAGCCGCTGTATAGTAGCTCATAAAATGTCTCTGATTTGTTGTTGTTTATTTAAATTTTTTGGTCATAGTACCATCTCTCCACCGATTTTGAGATCTAATTACAGCCGTGGTGTTTGAGGATTTTCTTTTGTTCAAACGCGAATAGGTCACCTGGTTATATACATATCTTTTCCTTTTATAAGAAGCGTTATGTTAAAGTATCAGTATATTTTGTCCTGTTGGTTCTGATAGATATTAACTATTAAACAACGTGTTATCAGATGATTCCCCAGTTTAAAGCGAAAATGTGGATTAATCTGAATTTCGCGCAAAGCTACTCGAGAGCTATCTTCGCTAACCGTCCCTAATTTGTCAGTGATAGATTAGAGAGAAGGCGGCTGGTGAACGCCAAATACTTTCAGCTCTAGAGAGTTATTATTTTTTAACGAAAAGTTCGATTGATCGTCACGCTATAACGTCTCACGGCTGAAAGGGCAAGTAATAGGAATTCGAACCAGCCATTTGCAGATTGCGAGTCAATCGCCTTCTAACTAAACCATGTAAATAAAGAGATTTGTTATTTGTTAACAAGTTGACAACAACGTGGTGAACGTTTTAATATTATATCGAATGTGATGTAACAAAACTTACCTTATTCTACAAACACTAAAATTATCAAGGGTTGATCTTTACATGCTAAGTATGACAAGTTTGGTGGAAAATCTCAATCTTCATGTTTTACTTAGAAAGTCAGTGTAAATCAACCTTATAAACTATGTAATTTTTAGATTTATTTCTAAGAAATTCGTAAGTTACACAGTCGTCTTGTTATGTTACGTTAAGATTACACAAAGGTAATGATACCAGTTTTACACTTTAACCAGCAAACCATTCTAGCTCAGTTATCAACCTACCAATCACCTCGTTACGGTTTTATGTGACCATTAGCTTTAGGACAAATACCCTGAAGCCATTTTCTACCTTGGAAGCAAATTCAGACCCAAATACAACGAAACAAGTGTAAAATGCTCAGTTGCACTGACGTTACCGTTCTGAAAGTCGTCTTAGAAATCATCATAAAAGTCGATACCAATAAACGTACTAAATATTAAGTTCAGTAATTAAACAATTTTTTTCTTCAGTTGCAAAGAAAAAACAAGAGTCCAATGAATGCTGTATTTTCCCAGTAAATAAAACGTAACAAAAATGTATTTTTACTTCCGGCATCACAATTCCCTAAACCAGTGAATTATTTCCGAAGTGCATGAACTACACGTGAATAGATATATCTTTTGTAAAGTACGGTTCGCATATCCTTGATAGTGTACGGTTTGTTTCAGATATTCTTGCTGTTTGCGCAAGATTCAAAACAAACATAGTCTAGGTCATAACATTATGTGAGAAAAAATCAGAAGAGGCAAAGTTACACAGGAGTTATCGGTGCTAGCCCTCGAAAATTTAGCACTGGAAGACTAGAGTGAAGGCAACTAGTCATCATCACCCACAGCCAACTCTTGGACTACTCTTTTCTCATTGAATAGCGGGATTAACTGAACCTTATAATGCGTCCACGGACGAGCATGTTTGGTGTGATGAGAATTAGAACCAGCAACACTCAGTCGAGTGCCCTAACCACCTGGCCATGCCGGGTCTAATCTGAGCTATTACTGCTGATATTTTACCACGATATAATCTCTACCTTCTGCGGTTAAGAAAATCAGCCCCATATGCATTATTAATTCTCCTCTTTTTGTGTTTGAGTTTCAGCGATTCTTTCAGACATTTTCCAGAGGCAGGATCACCATCTACATAGATCAAGCAGCATTACACAACTGGTGATATTACAAGAAACTGAGTCAGGGTTGTAGGGTTCATGATATCAGTAACAGAGAAGGCAATGCACAAATATATCATTAAATAGTAGGTGCACCCTTGCACTTGTTTGTTCCCTGTCTCTAATAACTTCCATTGGTTGTTTTTCTTAACAAGTCGTAGTAGACCTTTTATGTAAGTTAAGTTAGCATTCAGGCTCAGTATCTTATCTATCGTAAGTAATTAAGACGTAGTAGCTTATCTATCGTAAGTAATTAAGACGTAGTAGCTTATCTATCGTAAGTAATTCAGACCTAGTAGCTAATCTGCCGCAAGCAATCCAGACCTAGTAGCTTATCTGTCCCTGGTAATTCAGACATTGCAGCCTATCTATCTTAAGTATACCGTTTCCAACTTTAAGGCCAGTAATCAGTGTTCTTACTTATAGAAGCAGCCATTGGGAGCTCCATGTTGGTATTTTTTCACAACTTTAAACCTTTCTCTATATGGGAAATAAAGTTCAATTCCATTGTTGTTAATGAAGGTTTTAGTTGACAGTAGCTAATACATTACAAAATAGAGGAACATTCTTACAATTTAAGTATCAACCAAAAAATTGATCTCATGCGTACACACATACGCATGTACTGGTAGCTTATCTATCCCAACTAATTAATACCTAGTACCTTATTTGTCCTTCTCAAAATAGTCCCAAATTTTGACTTAGGGGATAGTTTCACAGGCACTAGACTTGTGTTACCATGTAGTAGTCAAATTAATAACTCCATTAATTAAGCCAGATGCGTCCTTTCTGACTTAGTGGCTGTTTCAGATCTACCGATTGGTTTGGATCAGGACATAACCTGTAATACATTGTTTTTGACCTATCTCTGGCTGTTGGTGAATAGTTGAATAACTAGAAACCAGTCCTGTATCATCTAGAATGTGTAGGACATGAGAACGTTCTTCTTTTTTGGTGTAAGTACATTTACTATAAATAAGATAGAATTCTATCTTGCTTACCATTGTTCCCAACATAATTCCGGTTTTGAATTGTAGATGTATCTGCATTTCTGACCATATTTTTTGGTCCCACAGATTTTTAGAACTTATCCACACTTTATTATTGTTATTCGCTGGTAAATCCATGACTGTTGGATAACAACTTCCCACCTTGTGAAGCTATTATCTCTCCTTATAGCTCCTTGGGTGGATTCCTGTACGTAGTGAGGGGACCTCCCAGATAATGTTCTGTTCTTTCAGTTTACCACCTCTGGGATCTAAACATTAATCCATGTGTTTACCGTGCATGGCGACTTGTGAAGGGGGGAGAGGATCCTGGTGACTGAGGGGTCCAAATTTAACACACCTCTTTGGCCTTGAATACCTGTAGACGGGCGGCCTTGGGGTGGCCACCCAGGGTCAGTCGGCTGGTTCGCTTGGGCCAGAGTGAACCGAGTGTCAATTTTGAACTACCTAGTGGGTGTTGTAATCATTGTGTATGATAAAGGTGTGTGGGTATAGTGCTCACGAAAACCTGGCATTCCTGTAATATCCTTGTTTGGCATTGTATTGCGTCCCCTTCTAGGGCTTCGATGGGGGATGGGGTCAGTGAGCACCAAAATAATTTTTTTTATTATGGATCCCAAACTCAAAATAAAAATAAAATAATAAAAAAGAGAGAATATGTAAACAACCATGTCTTGAAGATTATGAACAGCAATTTTCAACTTTTTCAACACCTGTACCTCATTTTCTGATATTACATTCTTTATCAAACAAATCTTTAGTGCAAATGTTTCTCATTTTTATTCAGAATGGACTAGAGGGGTTTGCTGATTCTTCTAAGTCAATCAAAAAGCTACATCCTGGGGACATCTTGGTGGAAACATCCACATCTCAACACAGTCAACTCCTCTTGCATTCAAAGGCGATTGAGGATATACTTTTAGAGATTACACCTAATGCTACTTTGAATCCATTATGAGGTGTTATTGTTGAGAGGAATTTGAAGAGCATCCCCGAGTCAGAGATCCTCGGTGGTTTCCCCACCGAAGGAGTTTCCACTCGCAAAGATGGAATTATGATGCCGACCAATGTCTTAATTTTGACGTTTACTTCACCACGTTCACCTACCATAATCAAGACAGATTAGGTAAATTTCAAGGTGTGTTCTCAGATGTTTCCAATGTAAGTGGTTTGGTCATTCAAAAATATCATGTCGTTGTTTCTTGACGTGTGCTCATTGTGGTGGCATGAACCATGATGCCTACGAGTGTAAAATGGACCCTCATTATTTTAAGTGTAGTGGCTCTCACCCGTCTTACTTTCGATCTTGCTCTAGGTGGGTGGAGGAAAAAGAGGTACAATATTTGAAAACGGTCTTCAACATTTCTTACCCTGAAGCTCGAAAGTTACTATCTACCATTCTATATCGGACGTATGCTGCTGCACTCCGTTCCACTGTTACAGTGGGACAAATCTCTCCGTGTTTCTGACAGAATCCGTTTCAAACCATGTGAAGACTTTTTTTGCCAATCGTTGTTGAGAGAGTTGACGAGTTACATAAGTAAAAATGGCCGCTTTAATACAGTACCTGCCGAGGTTTGCGTTCTAATTTGAATGAAATAAAAGTCTCATTAATTCTTACCATCATGTGTATTTTTTCTTATAGGAAACGTTTCTGAAACCTGGTGATGCAGTCACCTTTCGGCAGTTTTCTTTGTACAAATGTTACAGATTGATGGAAGGGTGGCACTGCTGGTCGATCTGCATGTACCCGCCTTGTTTTTGCTACTCTATATACCCTTGGAGGCAGTACCCATCCATGTTTTCTTGGATCATACCATCACTATTTGTTCTCTCTACCCGTTTTTTGAAGAGACCTATGATCAATC
This sequence comes from Tachypleus tridentatus, assembly GCF_004210375.1. Taxonomy (NCBI): domain Eukaryota; kingdom Metazoa; phylum Arthropoda; class Merostomata; order Xiphosura; family Limulidae; genus Tachypleus; species Tachypleus tridentatus. The sequence goes on along the minus strand of NC_134826.1, from coordinate 60,176,290 downwards.
AGATCTTGATACCATCATTAAACAGTTACCATTTACCTTTTTAATTTGGGGAATTTTAATGGGCATAATCCTCTCTAGGATGGTACTAATATTGATTAGAAGGGTCTTTCTGTAGAGCGTATGCTCTCGGATCCATTACCTTTATCAGTTCAATATTGGTATTTATACATATTTTCATACACCCAGTCAGTCTTTTATTGCCATTTATCTCTGCTTCCCTTCATTTTTCTCTCATCTCTCATGAGGGTTGATAGTGACCCACGGGACAGTGATTATTTTCCATCATTTTGAATGAGACTGGCCGTGGTCGATATCACCCGAATCGCGTGTCACACGTGGAAGCTGAACCAGGTCAACTGGCCGTCTTTCACTGCTCTCTCGGAACTTGATCCTGCCGTCGTCTGTAAGCCATCGACAGAAGACTGTGTGGCGGCAGTAATTCATTGTATTGTCCAAGCAGCTGCTCAATGTATTCGTAAAACCTCAACACGTTTTCCACGATACCCTCGTCCGTGGTGGAATTCTGCCTGCCACATGGCACGGAAGGCTCAAAAATAGGCCTGGAATAGCTTTCACAGACATCCCATACTTTCAAACCACACCAATTTCGAGCAAGCCCGTGCACATGCTTGGAAGGCAAGACTTTCAAGTAAAACAAAATCTTGGATTCAGTTCACAAGTAGCATCTTTTCCATCATCAGTTCCAAAGTCATATGAGACAAGATACGGAAGGTTAGTAGATAGTATACTTCCACCCCTTTTGATCTTGCTCCGATGGCCAGGAAGTTGCTGACACCCAGATCATCGCCGATGCTCTCGGCGAAGGTATTGCTTATGCATCTAGTGTTTCTGCCTCATCCCCCACCTTCTTACCCGTCAATACTCGGGCAGAGCAATCACTTCCTTTCTTTCATGCTGATCGTCTCTGTGATTGATTACAATCGCCCCTTTACAATGGAGGAACTCAAGCTTGCTCTTCATTGGTCTGGCAGTACATCAGTCGGACGTGATGATATTCACTACGAGATGCTGCGCCATCACTCTCCTGCATCTCTTGCTATTCTTCTGGTTGTATTTAACCGGATCTGTTAGGAGAATATCTTCCCTAATGCTTGGCTCCTTGCTATTGTCCTCCCTTTTCCCAAGCCTGGAAAAGATCCCAAGATTCATTCAAACTACCATCCAACTGCTTTGACGAGCTGTCTCTCTAAGATCTTAGGGAGGATGGTTAATGCTCGTTTTGTTTGGTTCCTTGGATCAAACAACCTTCTCTTGCCCACCCAGTGTTGGTTCTGACGACAATGATCCATCGTGGACCACCTTATTTGACTTGAAACATCAATCCCGAAAGCCTTTCTCAAGCGACAACATATTGTTGCTGTATTTTTTACCTTCAGAAAACTTATAATACTATGTGGAGTTATGGCATATTCCTTGATCTCCACTCATACGGATTGCGTGACCATTTCAAGTCCGTGTAGGTCAACCACTTTCCCTTTCTTTCCCACAGAAACTTGGAGTCATTCAGGACTATGTCTTATGTGTAACACTTTTCACTATAAATATTAATGCCATCAATGGAAAACTCCTCTTACAGTTGCAAACAGTTTCTTTGTTGACGACTTCCACATCTCGTGTCAGTCGTCGAGTATGAGAATTCTTGAACAGCAGCTACAGACTGCCCTCTGTCGCTTGCCAAAGTGTACCACAGCGAACGGTTTTACCTATTCTCTCTCTAAAACTGTTTGCATGCACTTCTGCCGCCAACAGAGTTTTAACCCCGATATCAAGCTCCATCTCGGAGAAGTTATACTTCTCATTGTCCCTGAGGCAAAGGTCTTGGGGCCTAGCTATAATCGTAAGCTGACTTTTATTTCACACATCAAGCAGCTACGTGCCAAGTGTACAAGAGCACTGAACATTCTCCATGTCCTCCCTTCCACATCTTGGAGAGCTAATCGATGATCTATGCTAAAAATCTATCGTGTGCTCATTTGATCAAAACTGGACTATGGGTTTCTGGTCTATGGCTTTGCCAGGACCTCCACTTTTTAAGATGTTGGACCCTGTTCTTCATTAGGGGCTTCGGCTCTGCCAGAGGATTTTTGCACTTCTCCAGTCCAGAATTTGTACACTGAGTCTCATGAACCTCCTCTATACCTCTGCCAGTTGCAACTGTCTTTACTGTATGCTGTGAAACTTCGATCCTTACCACAGTTTCGCACTTGGACTGTATTTTGATTCCTCAATGGGCCATAATTTTTCAGAATAGATGGTATGCCATTGTCTCTTTTGGCCTTTATATCCAGGTGCAGTTGGCTGAATTGGGTCTGTTCATGGATGACGTTGCTATCTTCACTGGTCAGCCCATCTCACCATGGTTTACTACCATTCCCAAATGTGGCCTTTCTTTGAGTCATCTGAAGAAAACAGCTATTCTCAATCGAAAGTACCGTCTTCTATTTACCGAACATCTTTTAAACTATCCTTCCATTTCCATTTATACAGATGGTTCAAATTCAAGTGACTTTGTGGACTCTGCCATGGTTTATTGTGATTCAGTCGTTGCACACAGAATCCTCTCTTCAGTTTCTGTGTTCACTGCCGAACTGTAAGCCATTTCTTTTTGCCCTGGATCACATAGAAGCTATGCAGTACACGAACTGTTCTATTTATAACAATTTGCTTGGTTCTTTACTGGCCCTGGAATCACTTCATGTTAATTCGCACCCTGTTCTCGTTGATATTTAAAAACGACTGGCTCGTTTCTCTTTATAATCTATTTATGTATAGTTCATTTGGATACCAGGTCATGTTGGTCTTCGCAGAAACGATCTCATTGACACCGCAGTTAAGTCTGTCTGCTGTGGTGCTATCACAGCTGTGCCTGTTCCATATATGAACTACGGGCCCTGTATTTAAGACTCGGTTTCGTGCCAGTTGGTAGTCGACTTGGAGGAAGCAACGCGATAACAAGCTTTTCCAGATCAAACCATCTGTTGCTCTGGCCGTCTTACCTTCGTAAGGATCGGAAATAGGAAGCTGTCCTGACTAGGCTGCGCATTGGTCACAGTTTTTAACTCATTGTTTTCTTTTACATGTAACTGATGCATCAATGAAGGAGCTGTGTGACACTCAAGTCATGATAGCCCACATTTTACTGTCATGCCGTCGTTACGATCGTAAGCGACGGCACCATTTTAGACATATTTTCACCAAGAGCTCGCCCTTGACGTTGGGCAGTGTCATTGGCAATGGTGACATCGTCCACTTCAGTTGTGTTTTTAAATTTTTAAGGACCACTGGCCTTTCTAACTGTATTTAAGTTTTTAATTCGAAATTGGGCTTTGTTTTGTTTTAATATGATACCTTTTTACGTATTTTAATAAATTTACTTTTATTTTTATCGGTTATTTGACGTAGATAGCCTAGTTGTTTTGCGCCAATGAACGACAACCAACTCTCCTTATAGATATCACTTCAGCTGCAACACCACTAGTGGTATTGGTGATGCTGGTTAGGTATCATTTCAACTGGATGCTTCACCGCCACCAGTGGTACTGGTAGTGCTGGTTTCCTATTTTCAGGTATCTTCCATAGAATAACTACCAGAACCTCATAAGGCTATTAGAGCTATCGGTTTCATGAGGGAATTCGAGTCATTTGCACTTAAGGAATTTTTCGATAAATTTATTGGTTAGGATACTCTGTTCTCATACGAGTATATTGTGTATTCTATATATTATGTATCTTTCAATTTTTTTGAAATATACAAAATTTTGAAATGCTCGCGTAGTTTAATTCTTTGTAGGTTTTGACAGGCAAACGCTCGTGTTGAGACTTTGGAATTTTTTTGTTTGAACGTGACCCTTCTTTTCTAACTCTTTATTTTTCGTGTCAAATTTTTTCCTCTGCCTATAAAAATATAGATGCATCTTTTCGTTAGTTGAAGAGTCAACATTGGAATGTCTAAGAGTGCAACTATTAAGAGAGAGCGATTGATCAAGTCATAACATCACCAAAAGGCAAAAAAATCTGATGGTTTCATGTAGACAAGAAACCTTGTTTCCTACTTGACTTTTTTCGCAACTGGTTCTTCAGAGATTCAACACAAGTGAGGAACTTGAATATCTAGTTACTGATCCAGTAGAGGTGATCATCCACTTATCTACACAAGTACATAAACATTTTTTCTTTTGTTGTTATGTTCGTAATAAATATAATTTTCAATGTCTTTCAACTGTGTCGAATGTGTTCGTTTTTCATATAACTTAGAAACTTTCACGAGGTCTCAGATTCAGATAATTCAACCAATTTTCTGACTTTCTGTTGCTTTTAGACCCATCTGTTCGACATGGCTAGGTGGTTAGAGCATTATACTCGTAATCTAAGTCTCGGGTTCAAATCCTCATCACACCAAACATGCTCGCCATTTCAGCCGTGGGGCGTTATTTTTGTGATGGTCAATCCCATTATTCATTGATTAAAGAGTACTCAAAGAGTTGGCCGTGGGTGGTAATAACTAGCTGCCTTCCCTCTAGTCTTACACTACTAAATTAAGGACGGCTAACGGAGATAGCCCTGGTGTAGCTTGCGAAATAAAAAAAAATTAATAAAAAAACAGTTCTCTGTGGTCCAAGATTATGACAAAGACATACATCGATGAATAGTCAGAGGTAGGAAAGAGAAGAAAAGAAAACTGTAAAGTTGAAGATGAAGATTGACCTCGCTTGACATGCAATAGGTCCTAGTCACAGCACTTCAATACTCCATGGTATTTTTAAGTAAAACGTTACATGTGAGTTACAACCTTGATGGGCAGAAGGTTTTAATGTGTCTAACTGAGAGGTGAATGATGAGACGTTTGAAGAATAAAAGCAATGGTCATTTAATGGAATAATTGTCGTTTTGCAATAAAGCCCAATTTAATAATCAGTAAACTGTAATCAGTTTTGATTTATTTTTTAGTACTTCTGCTTGAAATGAACAACATTTTCATAAAACTGTGATGCTTTATTTACAGTTTAAAGGAACCAAAAGGCAATCGCGCTCTACAAAAAGGATACTGAACTCAGCTGAATAATATCCGATACAAAAAAAAAAAAAGAAAGCACCGAAGAATAAGACACAAAGAACAAAAAAAAAGATAAAAAGAATTGAAACAGGTGACACATTAGGACAATGACAAACCAATGGAATGTAATCTCACCAGTGAATAAATGGGGTCACATAATTTATTTTCATTTTCTAAGGAAGAACGATGTCGTGGTATTACGTGTTATAATTTCCGTTTCTCCTCAGAATACAAGCATGTTTCAATAATACTAAGCACTCATCCATTACTCAAAATAAAGATCTTGGCTAATAGATCAACTTACGTTTAAACATTGCTTTTAATGTTTATAATTATATTTTGGTGAAACTGGACATTACTCATTCCGTTTAACAGTTATAAAGAAACGAAGTTTTCCAGCTTTAGTGGCAATCAGTTCAGCGTTTTGCTAGTTATAAACAAATAGACACATGAATACCGACTTGTATCAAATAATTGCTTAGAAAAAGACTAAAAACAGGAACAGCAAAGTTTTTTCGATTTTAAACAGAATCACAGAAAAAAGTTATTTTCGTATAAACATAAGCCATACAACAGGCTACTGCGAAGAATTGAACACGAGATTTTAGCATTTGTAAGTCCGAAAAATTGCCGCTGACAGACGAGAGGGTTTCTCTAAATAAAGATTTAAGTGTAATGACATTGGAGTATTGGCAAAACATTGCCTCAGTTACTTTGTAGAAGGCCCAACATGGCCAAGTGATCAGGGCACCCTTAATATGAGGGTCGCGGGTTCGAATACCTGTCACACCCAGCAAGCTCGCCATTTCAGCCATGGGGGTATTATAATGTGACGGTTAATCCCACTATTCGATGGTAAAAGAGTAGCTCAAGAATTGGCGGTGGATGGTGATGATTAGTTGCCTTCCCTCTAGTCTTACACAGCTAAATTAGGGACCTCTAGCGCAGATAGCCCACGTGTAGCTTTGCGCGAAATTCAAAACAAACAAATATACTTTGTAGAAATATTAAGCTACTCGAGGGCTATCTGCGCTAGCCGTCCCTAATTTAGCAGTGCTTACTAGTGGGAAAGCAGCTAGTCATCGCCACCCACCGCCAACTCTTGGGCTACTCTTTTAACAATGAATAATGGATTGACTGTGACATTATAACACACCCACGACTGAAAGTGCATGCATATTTGGTGTAACGAAGATTTGAACCCGCGACCTTCAGATTACTAGTTGAGCGCTCTAACCATCTAACCATGCCGAGCTTCGTTGAAGGCAATGTGTATTGATAAAGTTCCGAACACAGTTGTATTTATATGCAAAAACGGCTCGTTTGGGTTGAGAAAATATTTTTTTACATAGAAGAGCGAACAACGTTTCGACCTTCTTCGCTCTTCTATGTAAAAAATATTTTCTCAACCCAAACAAGCCGTTTTTGCATATACATTTCTCAACAAGTGGGTTTCTCGACATCACAGTTGTATTTAACATTCGTAGTTTATAATGCTAATATTTAGCTTATTTATTGATCTTATTTGAAATAATTCCAGGTAAAGATTATTATACGATACATAAATTTTGTATTTCAAATCTGATGTTAACAAAATTCGAATTTAAACCTTTTAATTAATAGTATTCAATGATGGCATAAAAGACACTTAGTGTCCTAGCACATAGTTTTCGATAAGTTTGAGCTGTTGCTGTTAATTCTTGTCGAATACACATTTGGGATTTGTTATACTAAACGTATTAGGAACCTAATATGTTTTCACTTTAATTTGATGTTGAACATCTGACTATGTTGTTCGATAACAAAGTGAATGCAATCTCTAGTAGATTAAGTAACACTGAAGTACCTCAGTATGCTAAGCGTGGTAGATTTAGAGTTGCGTGAAACAAAAGAACTCGTTTTTACATGGTAACTTTCCTGGACAGCCCTGAAAGGAAATAAGTTCAATGTGAAATATTAGAGAAGAAATATGCCATTGAACCCTGGATGGGAACTTCAACTACCTTATCTGATTGTTGTTGTTTGATTAGAGCGTTAACTAACTGAAGGTTTCAATCAACAGCTTGTAGAAATGAAAAATATGTTTCTTTGCCATACGTAAATTCCTCTCCAGTAACGGTTTCCCACTATATAAATACACGATAAGTTTCAAAGATTTGTGCATATTATCACAGTATCACATTAATCCTCTGAAATAAAAAGAAAAAAACGTGAACAATTAGACAAGCACGGTCTAACACTGAAGCTATTAATACCACCAACACGTCCTAACACTGAAGCTATTAATACCACCAACACGTCCATCCTAGAGTTACGCTGTTCGCATACTAGTACGTCACTCGCCTAGAACGACAATAATATACACAGAACTTACGTGCAGTCAACGAACAAGTTTGTTTGTTTTTTTAAATACGGTAGATTAAATTTCAGAGTATTCGTATTTCGAAAAAAATTAAATTTATTTCTAGAATAACATCTGGATCATGTTTTCAGATAAGTGTTGCTTGCTTGAATATGTGAAACATTGTGCGAACGTGTTAACTTAGCTGGGGCTATAAAACGTGAAACATTGCACTGAGATGTGAACACGGGGCTATAATACATGGAAGGTTGCACTGATATATTAACATAATTGCGGCTGTAGTAAGTGGAACGTGCACTGATATGTTAACATAACTGTGACTGTAATACATGGAACGTTGCACTGAGATTTTCATACTAACTGCGGCTGTAATGTATAGAATGTTGCATTGAGAAATTAACATACTTGAGAAAAAATTAGGTTCAATCAACGCACATATTATTCTATAAATTATTAGGTATTCGAAGTGATCCAGAAAAGTCTCTGAAGCAATGCTATGACAGTTATAACACCCCGATTACAATTTTCTTTAAATTATTTACATTGTTCTGTTCTATTAAATATAGCGTTTCGGTGTGCTAGCAGTGTGAAAAGATAGTGAAGATTCAATAAAAGACGATGAAAGATGAAGATGATGAAGATCCAACATGACACGATGTGAGGTGAAGATCCAACATGACACGATGAGAGGTGAAGATGGTGAAGATTCAACATGACACGATGAGAGGTGAAGATGGTGAAGATTCAACATGACACGATGAGAGGTGAAGATGGCGAAGATTTAACATGCCACGATGAGAGATGAAGATGGTGAAGATTTAACATGCCACGATGAGAGGTGAAGATGGTGAAGATTCAACATGACACGATGAAAGGTGAAGATCCAACATGACACGATGAGAGGTGCAGATGGTGATGATCCAACATGACACGATGAGAGGTGAAGATGGTGATGATCCAACATGACACGATGAGAGGTGAAGATGGTGATGATCCAACATGACACGATGAAAGGTAAGGTGGTGAAGATCCAATGTGAGAAGTACATTTTAGCAACACAAACGATGTACTTATAAAACAAGAGGAAACTCTCAATAGCCGCGGCACTTGAAATTATTTTAGGTAGAATTAAAATAAATGAATCTGTGAGACTTTTTTTTCGTTTTTATTAGCTATATTTTTGTGCGCCAGCAATAGCAAGTGTTGAGCGCACCTATATCCGATTCGATGTTGTACCACTCATCAAGATCTCTACCGACCTACTCTTAAACTGAAATTCTTTTAGGTAGGATTAGAGTAATAAATTTATGAGACCTTGGGAGTGATCAAATACATCAATGGAAATGATTTGACCTCCTGAGTACAAAAGTGTAATAAGATCTTTAACTACGAGCTAAAAGTTTGTACTTGAAAAATCGCAGTCATTCTATGAGCCTCTATGCCACGGCTAAAAATTAGAATTCGACCATCAGAACTATGCTTTACCATTTTCATATTAAAATGAATATTAAGTTGAAACATACATAACCAAAGAGTTTTATTGGTAAAATACCGCCTATACAGTCTTCGTGTTAGAAGAAGGATTTGCTTGTTTTAGACCAAAGTCACATTGCGCTATCTTCTGTGTCCACCGCAGGGAATCAAAGGCCAGATTTTAGTGTTGTAATTCCGGAAGCTTACCGCTGTTCCACCAGGGAACTAGAAAAAAGTTAAATATATTTCTTACATCTTCTAGCATAATAATAAAACTCCCATTGAGCAGATGAATATATTTAATTTCTGTTATATTTGTAAGTCTCCAATTGCAACAATTTCAATTACTTTAATTAACATTTAATGTTTTTTTTTTTATTTGTGCATTCATACTTTCGTTTCGGGAAGAAAATATCCAAAGCAAATATCTAATGATGAAACTTAATATCATGATCAATTTTAAAGTGAAATGTTGTTTTAAAACACAAGAAAACGTGTATGTAATCATTGTCATCTGACCAAGATATAGAATCTAATTATCTAGTGGAATTATAAAACATCTAATGATTTTGTGTGTGTTTCTTTCAAAAAGTGATTTTATGGGAGAAAAGAAAGTTTTTTTACTACTACTACACATCCAGTATTTAGAACAAGAATATTTTTAAATTGAACATTAGACCTTTATTTAAAAAATGTAGTGAAAACAAAAAATATTTCAAATTTTGAAATCTTTTAATCAAGCCTGAAATCAGGTAGCAAGTGTTTTGTTTACCCTAATGAAGTTGTAACGGCGAAATGTTGGCTTAAATAAAACCAGTTATGTTTTCTGGAGAAATAGGTCATGTTTTTTATATCTTTTTTAACAACGAATACAATACTCCAGTTTATACTGCAGACTTTATGTTACTATAAGGTACGATAAATTTTTATGACTTAAAACTGATCAAGGCGTAAGGTGATATTATCGGAACAAAATAAACAAAATGATGCCATATTTTAATTTTTTAATGTGCCGTTAGGTCGCTATACGATCTTACAACAGGCCCAGAACGTAGCTGCAATCAGTCAATGCATTCTTACCAAACAATTAGAGCACTTTTAGCCCTTTTGGAATTTCGGTTCCTATATACAAAGCTCATGCATGTCACTGAGACATGTCACAACTATGCCGTTGTCGTTTGACTTAACATAAGTTAAGTTTTCCAATAAGAAAATTGAATAATGAAGGAACTTTTATCACCTCGAGACCAAGATATTAGAAGACTGTGCCTCTTAACGGGTGTATACTAACTAAGTTATAATGAATGATAACTTAGTTAGTATAACATTAAACACTAACTGTCTAATTAGCATCCGATCTAACTATTTCACATGCTATAAAGCTATAGAAAGCTTTCTGGGACTGTGTTAAAAACTGCTACAAGTGAACCATCAGGATATGTATCTAAGTGCATGTATGGCTACTGAGTGTCATCAGTTTTGGAAGACTAGACTGTACTGCCAATATTTACAAATATTGTAACGAGACACTTTCCACACTTCGTGTTCAATGTTATTTTTATATTCGACATGTCAGCGCCTCCTTGTGCCAAGTTACAAATTTAAAGGGGGAGGACACTAACCATTCTTAAACAAAATAAATAATCAAATGTTCCCTGGATTTGTCGTTCTTTTAATATGTTGGGTTTCTTTGTTTCAAGTTAAGCATAAAATAAACTATCTCTGCTCTGCCCACAACAGGTATCGAAATTCGGTTTTAGTGTTGTAAGTACACAGACATACAGATGTGCCTCTGGGAAGTATGTGGCGTTAGACGAAAGGGAAAACTATTTCATACCCACAATTATCTTTAGCTTCTCATTTGTTTCATATCCTTAAATTATCAGTAAATTTTTAAAACATTAGAATATTTCGTATACACGTTTTTAAGTATTCTCATATCATCAAAATAAATATTTGTCAATAGTTTTAAAATTGCCACAAATTTGGTGGAATGCGAGAGATTTTTGACGAAGTATTTTAACAATCAGGCCTTTTAAGTTGTTTTTTTTAAATGCTAAAAACAAATATAATTAACTTCATGACCTTTATTATAACCACCGTAATCTCGAATCAGTATTTTTATTCTTTACATTCTATAACACATTCCTGTCTTGCTCTTTTGATAAAATGTTTTAACGAAAATATAACATGGTGATTAGCAAAACAAAGGTATTCGTTACAAAGTATAGTAAGTAAGTTTTTAATGTATTTTTTATTTGTTCTCACAGTTCGCATGGATATGCTTTTTCTACTGATTCAGTACTACATAATAGATTACGTATACTGTAGACAGACTACAGTACTGTTGTTTTTTTGTTTTTCTATGACATCTCAATATCAACAGTGGTTTACATGCTAAACTTGATGTTTTAAAACGTTTAACTGTTGCAAGGAACAAAAATGGCAAAATGTCACGCTTTTGGTTTCCCAACCTTACTGACGTCATACAACGAAAGCTTCATGGTGCTTCGAATGTCAAAGGTCATCTTACACAGACACTGACTAATAATGCTGAATTTTAACAGCCCACCTGTGAGACTTACATTTCAGTCTTACAACAGTTAACAAGCGTCTCGTAAACTCCTTCTTTAGCAATTAAGAACGAAACACCGACGTAAAGAATTTATGGGTTTCTTTCTTAATTGTATACCTCATGCTTTGAGGAATAGGTGTTATATTATATACTCAGAAACGTAAAAAAAAAAAAAGTCGAATTTACTTTCTCCGCCGGTGAAGGAGGGTAAACTGCTGCGTCCAATGGATAAACGCTTCAACTGATCATTATACGTACACTTCATACCACACGATTCTACAGAGTTACAAAATGGCTACTGGGAGTGTCATGAGTTTTGGGCGACTAAGATGTAATAAATGGAACTGAAGAACTTTAGATGGTGATTTTGTTTCCGTTTTCACGTAAAGCCCTCGTTTAATGTTTATGACTTTTCTGTTTTTTGGTTCTTTCAAACACAGTCTCTGTAGATAACACTTTTGTGATCGGGTCTGTAATGTCGCGCTGACTTTAACGATCCGGCATGATGGAGATTATAGAATTACGTCGTGATTAGTGGGAATTATGTTAAAGAGGTGGGTCTAGTTGCCCTCACTCTCAGCACTTCCAGTGTACTTTCCGTAGTTGTTATCTGATACGGTTGGCCCGTACACGAATTTTGTTTTCGGAATACGCCTTTTTCGTTTTTACAGAAGTTGAATACCTTTATATTAAAACGACTCTGCCGCCTCATTGTGTTGTTACAACGTGCCAGTCAGTACCTTTTGTCACGTTTGATCATGTTTATCTGACAAACGTGCATCTTGACAATAGCCCTGCAGCGCAGTTTAGGTGGAAAGCGACTCTGTAAAATGGCTGTCATGTCTATCTGGTGTACGAGAACAATGGTTTTCCAGTACGATTACAAAGAAATCTACACTTAACTAGATTCGTATGTCTTCGTTTCGAACACTTTCACTCTGCAGTTACTTGAGATATGTTGCCCTTTGTGTTGCCCTTCCAGACAGAGATCTTTTATGTTGCGCACTATTCTCTGAGACACGAGGACTGCTTTAGTTACTGATTTTGTGTTTATGGATCCTTATCTGTTAAAAAATACCGCACTTTGCTTATTACAGCTGGGATATGACTTGTGGATGGTTCTGGGTCCCCAAGATGATTCATGTTTTGTTTTTTTTCCAACGTTGTTATGCGGAGTACACAAGATATCCTCGTCTTGAAAATTCTAAATCCCTGATCAGAACTCCTTTTTATGATCTGAGTGTACGATAACCTTGGGTCGGACAGGATCGTTTCAAGAATGATCAATATTCTGTGGAATCGCCTAACTTAAGAAGCACCAAAAACATTAAATGTAGTTCTATCTGATACATGTCATTCCATTGCGACTTTATATTGGCTGTGGTTTTCACGTGACTTGCTGATTTACATCTTCAAATTCAGTTTACCATAATACACTCGACCCTCTGTCATGATGGTCTCATGACCTGTGTTGTGATAATGTTTTGAAATGGTAGTTCTGGGTTATTAGAATTTTAAAAAATATATGATGGAGACCGTATCTTAATCTCCCTTTTAACGAAAGCCAATAATATCTCAAAATAAAAAAGATAGTTATTTGTAAAATATCATACTTTACATATAAAGTAAAGCTGTTTCCACCGCAGAAATTGAATCCAGAATTCTAGCATTATAAACCCTTAAACTTATCGTTGAGTCTCAGAAGTATATAATGTTTCACAATGTCTAATGCATGAACAACACAGTATTATTGTACGAGGATTATGTCACGAACAACAGAGTATTATTTTTCGAGTATTGTATCATGAACAACAAAGTATTATTGTTCCAGTACTATATAATGAACAACAGAGTATCATTGTTCGAGTACTACCATGAAAAACAGAGTATTATTGTTTGTCTACTACATCATGAAGAACAGAGCATTATTGCTCGAATACTGATTACCCCTGAAGAAGAACGGTCCATCTTTCGAAAACGCTCGGGTTATAAGGGTTTCTATTTCATTTTATTTATTTCTATCATTCTAGTATTTTGGGTATAAATCACTTACAACTTTGGCACGAGTTACCGCAATTGTATACTGCCCTTCCAGTAATCGTTTGGTCTTTTTTCTTCAAAATATCCTCTGTTCCTTTTGTCAAATTGCATTCAGGCTGATTCTGTAACTTTAGAACCAGGCTTCGATGAAATAAATTGTTATTCTTATTTCCTTTTCTACTGTTAGTCTTACTCTAATATATTATACGTTAGGCCTATTATCGTAACGCAGGTAACTTTAAGCTGAACCTTCCCTTCGCCGTGACTTTACACTTACCTGCTGTTGTCTTCGTCTGTTTGTTTCCCACCCATTTCTCACTATTTGTATGCTTATTATTAAATCATCTGCTCTCTGTATTCTCCAGATTAATGAATTACAAACGCAACTTCCAATAATCGTCTGTTTTAAACTGTCTTATAATAGAAAAACAATAATAAAATATTCATTCACAAAATAATAATATCTACAGTAAGCAGTCTTTCACGTAATGTCAGATACATTAGTAAAATGATGCTTGGAATGAAGAACTAGTGTTAGATTTTTTAAATAACATGACTACTTTTACTGATTTTTTATTAAATTATGGCATTACCAGGTGGTTAGGACACACAACTCGCGGGTTTGAGTCCCCGTTATATGCTCACCCTTTCAGCCGTAGGAATTATAATGTTATGGTCAATTCGACTATTCGTTGGTAAAAGAGTAGTCCAAGAGTTGGCGGTGGGTGATGATGACTAGCTGCCTTCCCTCTATTATTACACTGCTAAATTGAGGATGACTAGCGCAGATAGCCCACGTGTAGCTTTGCGTGAAATTCAAAACAAACAAGCAATTAAATTCTGTCACTTGTCCTTAGTTAAAAGGTTATTTAATATTAATCTTTCTGTTAAGATTAATATTTTCTTTGCGCGTGTCCAGAAATTGAGCTGGACATGCCTTAAATACGAATCCAGGGATTTATGGCTAGAGATTCGTTGCTCCAAGAAGCGGTGCTTTTCTTCTGAACAAATCAAGGATATAAATTTTTCCATTAACAATACTGAAATAGTATAATAAACTATTTGTTATAGTAAATCAATCTAATTCACAAGAAACCTATAAAAATTATTGAAGAATAGTGAATCTTCATTTAAGTAACATATCTTGTGATTTCTTCCATGTACGCCTCAGTTTTAATAATATGATGCTAAATAGTAAAAAAAAGTAAATAAAACACGTTGTTTATTGTTTTGTTCACTGTTTGTTAGAAATACATTACGTTATTGATATTATTTCCTGCAGTATGTTTTTGTTATTATTATCTTTAGATTTGTTTCATTTGTTCTGAATTTAGCGCAAAGGTAAAGGAGGGCTATCTGCGTTAGCTGTTTTTGATTTAGCACCTTAAGACTACTGGGAAGGCAACTATTCATCATCCCCTCTCGCCAGCTTCTGGGCTACTCTTTCATCAGCGAATAGTGCGAATGACCGTAACATTATAACGCCCTTACGGCTGAAAGGGCGAGCATGTTTAATGTGACAGGAATTTGAACCTATAACGCTCAGATTACAAGTCGAGTGCCCTAACCGCATGGCCATGCTAGATTCACGAGAGAATTGAAAATTACTTGTTATTAGTGCAGTAAGGCGTTAAGCGTTAAGGCGTTCGACTCCTAATCTGAGGGTCGCGGGTTCGAATCCCCGTCGCACCAAACATGCTCGCTCTTTCAGCAGTGGGGGCATATAATGTGACGGTCAATCCCACTATTCGTTGGTAAAAGAGTAGCCCAAGAGTTGGCGGTGAGTGGTGATGACTAGCTGCTTTCCCTCTAGTCTTAAACTACTAAATTAGGGGCGGCTAGCGCAGATAGCCCTCGAGTAGCTTTGCGCGAAATTCAAAACAAGCAATATGCATTGTTCATTTATCATTTTATCTCTTCATATACATGCGCTCAAACTGTCTCTTTTGGATATTAACCAAGAACTGTAAATTAACAGCAAGTTGGGACAATACCACTCGTACTAATAAATTGGTAGTGCCCCTTTTTCAATTATTAATGTGAGATATAAACATCTTGAATATTGTTGTTGTCATGTTTATTAATCTTATTGCATGTATTTTCTTTTGTTCACTGTGAGTCAATGAATGAAACTAACAGATGAGCAGCCCAACTAATCCAACAGATTCTGATAAGGCCATGCATGGCCAGGTAGTTAAGGTACTCGACTCGTAATCCGAGGGTCGCGAGTTCGAATCCCCGTCACAACAAACATACTCGTCCTTTCAGCTGTGGGGGCGTTATAAGTGACTGTAAATCGCACTATTCGTTGGTTAAAACAGTAGCCCAAGAGTTGGCGGTGGGTGGTGATGACTAACTGCCTTTCCTCTAGTTTTACACTACTAAATTAGGAACGACTAGCGCAGATAGCCTTTAAGAAGCTTTGCGAGAAATTCAAAACAAACCAAACAAACCAAAGATTCTGATGAAAGTTAACATATTCTCTTCAATCATTTGTTAAAATTAGGGCCCAAGTACTCCAACACATACTTTAAGGTGTAGATAACATTCACCTGTAGCAAGGTAAATCCCAACTAATTTCACGTGCGGTAGGCTTAGACTTCTGCACGAAAAAGCTATAATCACATTATTGTAAATTTATCGAGGTACAAAAATACTTGTATCAACACACAATTCAAGTTCGCATTGTTTTCATGACCTACGTATTACACTAATGTCTTGAACGTCGCTTTTATTGCCCTTTTTTTATGAATGTGACTATTCTCGTGCTGACAACTAGTGTGCAGCGTTACGACACGTGGTTGGCACGAAGAAAGACATGAAAAAAATATTCCCAATAGGTTTTATCATAACGCGATATTAAAACAAGGCGTAAAGTAATGTTCACAATCATAGTCACTATTGTTTCTCGGTGAATTTACGCTTGCCTTTGGTAACGAGAGACGTAACAACAGAATCTTCTGGTATGAGCGCGTGAGGTCAAGTATTATGTAAAATGTCTATGAAAGGGGGCGCTCATAACATGATACAATAAGAGGTGCTGTCACCTGGTCATCATTTCATGTTTGTACATGACGTCTTTTGATTGGCCTCTTATTAAGAACAACTTATAGAAATATTTTTGTTTTTTTTTAAGTATGTGCAATTAGGCGTTACGTCAACAACTTCTGGTCTACCTGTAGAAAAAAGTGAATATTGCTTAATATTGAAATTCTGTGCATTCGAAGTAACGCCCATTCATATCACATATGGTGGAACTTGGGACATTAGGTGCCCATACCTTCAACTTTTGGCTCCGTAGTAAAGTGCCCCTTTTAATAGTGAATAGAGACTTTTGCACAATTATCAGAGAAATTCTCTTTTGCAACATACAAAAGATTGTTCTGAAGTCTTTTACACTCCCACTTCTACTCCTTCCAGAATCAGATGTGCGTTGGTTGAATTCGATTTTACTAACAATAGAACCATAGTTATACAGCTAGAACTCTGTGTAACTATAAAGCCAGTCTTCGTTCGGTTTTCAACAGGTAAACTGGTGGTTGTCTTTAGCTCACTTGTTTGTTTTTTATTACCACTCAACGAATGTAAATCAAGTAGCTTGTGCGTTATTTTCAACCTACACACACACACACACACGAAGTTAGTTGTGAATAAAGAACACCAATAAAATTGTATTGGACACGAAATATTTGAATATAAATACAAATAGGCTTATCGTTCAAATATCGTACTCGTAGACTGGACTTCCTACAGCCTTAGGTCGGAACGTTGCAAAATATATCTATTATTAATATTGTAGAACGCATTTTTTATTCAGAATAGTTTTAGTTGTTTAATTTCATTAAGCAAACACAGTGAGCAGTCCCCTAATTGATACAGCTTTCTCAGTATTCGACGCAAAATTTCTCTTTGTTAGTCAAAATTGTTATTCTTGGAATAATAAGGTAAGCAAAAAAAAAAAAAAAGCATAATTAATTGTGAAAATCAGCGTGGCGCCATCTGTACACTAGACGTGATAGACAAATTTGTAAGATAACTTAGCACAAATGTAAATTATGAGGAAACTATTGATAGAAAAGTAAATTTGGGTGTCTGACGAGATGATTAATTTTAAATAGGAATGAAATGTATGTAAGTATAAGATACTGAAACTTATAACATCTTACAATGGTGATACAAATTAAATAATTTGTAAGGTCGGTTTTAAAAGAATGTTAAAACTCAAACTTATCTAACTAACAGCGAAGAAGTAAAGACACTTTGGTGATGTCTCCTAGTGGCACAGTGCCATGTCTGAGGATTCATACCGGATTTCTATACCCATGGCGGACAGAGCACAGGTAATCCTATATGTAGCTTTGTGTTTAACAACAACAACTTTGGTTACTTCTTTCATATGCTCATGGATAACTTCTAAAGTGATTTTCTTTCAGACCGATTTTACGCAGATGTTTTTAAACCTCAATATTACATTCATGTTTTTATATCATTCACTACCGGCGGGACCAACATATTGTTACACAGTAAATAATATTTGTTTTGAATTTCGCGCAAAGCTACACGAGGGCTATCTGCGCTAGCCGTCCATACTTTAGCAATGTAAATATAGATTTTCAAACTGACATTCAAGAGGAATAGCAGCTAGTGAACACCACCAACCCCCAACTCTGAGGTAATTTCTTTTACCAACAAGTAGGGAGACTGATTGCCGCGTTAACAACTAAAAGGGCGAGCTTCTTCGCGAATGGGATTTGAACCTAGGACTCTTAAATTTGGGGGCAAGTGCCTAATCACTAGGCCAGATCAAATAAAGAGACATTGTAACTATACTAGCACCGTTCTGACCGTGTATAACCCTTCAAATATGAGCTTAGTAGCCTTTAAGAAAAACATTTTTTAGAAACTGTTTACACACTAAATTGCTTAAGGGACCATAAGTTTGATGGTTACAGGAATCATGTATTATAAATAATTGTTTGTTTGCTTATTTATAATTAAGCACAAAGCCACACAATAAGCTATTTTTACTCTGCCTACCACGGGTATCAAAACCCGGTTTCTAGCAGTAAGTCCACAGACATACCGCTCTGCCACTAGGGGCATTACAAATAAATAAAAAAAATCTTAATAAGGTCCACTAGTTAGTACTGTAGTTGCTTCAGTATTTTATATCAATACGAGGTTGTTCTTACACTAAACATCACAACAAACATGCTCGCCCTTTCAGCCCTGTGGGCGTTATAATGTGACGGCCAACATCCCTATTCGTTGGTAAAAGAGTAGCCCAGGATTGGCGGTGAATGGTGATGACTAGCTGCCTTCCATCTAGTTTTATACTGCTAAACTAGGGACGGCTAGCGCAGATAATCCTAATGTTGCTTTGCGCCAAATTCAAAACAAACAAACACTTTTCAGACAATATTTTTTGATTGAAATTCACGTAAGATTGTTTTAATTTGTATAAATGCAACAAGTAATTATTATTTCACGTGAAAGATATATTTATCAATATCGTAACAACATACATAAAACACAATATTGATAATAAATAATCACTTTCGTTCATTTGATTGTTTTTACAATTTTCCCACGAAGATACATTTTGGCTGTTATTTTTTAATAGTAATACTTCTATTAATACAACATAATATACATTCAAATAACATCCCATGAAACTTAAGACTTATATACACAGAAGATGTCCTATTTAAAATTTAATAATATTAAAACTGATCACGAAATGTTCATAAAATATATTAATAACATATTCGTTTATTTGAATGTAAGCACAAAACTCCGCGATGACCCATTTGTTCTCTGCCAACCACGGGTATCGAAACCCGGTTTATAGTGTTATAATTCCGCAAATATACCGTTGCGCCAGTGGAGAGCTCATAATACAATATATACTCGGTTTGGATTATTTTTAACCGTGTAAATTAGTTCATAACATTATTTTTTGTTATTAACCAGTTATATCAATGTTTAACATTCACATATGTTTTAATATGCAT
Source organism: Tachypleus tridentatus (assembly GCF_004210375.1). Taxonomy (NCBI): domain Eukaryota; kingdom Metazoa; phylum Arthropoda; class Merostomata; order Xiphosura; family Limulidae; genus Tachypleus; species Tachypleus tridentatus. The sequence goes on along the minus strand of NC_134826.1, from coordinate 60,156,752 downwards.
TAAATTTCATGAAATTGTATTAAATAAACTTGGTACTTGATTATTTATTTTTTCCCGTTGTTGTTGTTTTTATCTCATGTAACTTAGAACAATGTCTTGTAATCTGAGGGTCACGGTTAGAATAATGTCTTGTAATCTGAGGGTCACGGGTTCGAATCCCCGTCACAATAAACATGCTCACCCTTTCCACCGTAGAAATGGTTAATCCTACTATTTGTTGGTAAAAGAGTACTTCAAGAGTTGGCGGGGAGTGGTGATGACTAGCTACCTTCCCTCTTGTCTTTCACTGTTAAGATAGGGACGACTAGCGCAGATCGCCCTCGTGTAGCTTTTGCATGAAATTCAAAACAAACAGATAATAGTTTATTGATATAGCTTAATTTATACTCAAAGTTATATACCTTTCGTAACCAAACATATTATTTTTTCTTATTGTTAAAAGATTTATTTTTTTCATGTACATGTTCATCCTTAATTTTGAAATGACCAACTGAAAAGGACGCAGACTATCCACCCACCCCCTGCTAACTTTCGTCTGATCAGGAAGTGAGATTTGTATGTTATCCTTTAAAATACTGAGTATGGTTTTTGGGCGATCTGACATAAACCATGAACTCTTGATCTTGTGATTTGGACGCTTAATACGCAATTTGCGGAACGCAAGTTTGGATCCCCTTTATCAAACATGTTCACACTTTCAGCCAGGGGGATGTTATGATGTTTCAGACAACCCAACTATTAGCTGGTAAAAGAGCACCCCTAGAGTTAACGGTGGTTGGTTTAGACAAGCTTCCTTCCCTCTACTTTATCACTACTAAATTATGGACGGCTAACGCAGATAGCCCTTGTGTAGCTTTGCGCGAAATTTAAAACAAACCAGAAAAACCTCTTACTGAGTACGCTAACTACTCAACCATACCCGGCCCTTGTCTGAGCCAATGGTTATACCTATAGAATTTTTTATCTATTTTGCTTTTACCCTTAGAAATGAAATTCGTTTGCAATTGCAAAGTAAATATGGTTAGGAAATTCACAACAGAAAATAGAGTATTGCAAGTCTGTCGGTAAACAAAAGCTTTTCAGTAAACGTTAGTGAAATATTGTGATAATTGTAGAGGTTTGCATAATTAGAAACCCCATTTCTATCCCTAATACAGCTGATCAAATCACGAAGTTTTACTAACCAGTTGTTTGTTCTTGGTGTGATGAGGAGAGGACTGGAATCACGTGAAAACCAGGTGACACTCTGAGTTCCATATGGTATTAAATATATGGGTGACAAAGAAAACTCAGTATAAGGGCTCTCATGATTAAAGTTACGATTAGATTCTGTGATTGCAGGGTTTGCTGAAAATTATAGATACACAGAATCACGCTTCCCTTTGGAGGTATGGTATTTTGTAAACGATCACGTAACCTTCCCTTTCTTTCTGCTATTTTTTTTCTTCTTGTTTTTACTTTTGTTCACATCTAATTATAACGGTCTTGTTTAATAGTTCAATTTCAAATCAGATAAACACGAGGACTAATATTAGTGCCAAATGCTGCGTGTCTCCCACAGTTGAAGCTCTGTTTATACTTATGCCGTTTTCTATTTGGTATCATCATAGATAGATTATTTTTAACAGAAACAAACTAAAAATTAAGCACTTTACTGGAACGTTCAATAACAAAACGAATTCAGCGAATGAGAGCTAAGTTTTACTCATTTGCTATTCTGTCCTTCAGCGAAGTAACTAGCCAGCAGGATGGGCATGGCTCAGTAGCTAGATTACCCTGACAGTGAATTTGTGTATTCCTTGTTTGCGTCCTATTATCGCAAAAACCCTGTAGGCGCACTTTGAGAATCATAGTCAAATCAAATAAGCATTTCAAAATTAGGAATAGCTATAGGTAGATAGCTCTGCGTGTAACTTTAAAAGAAAATATTAATTAATTAATTTCAAGTTGTATTCCGTATTCTCAGCCTAGAAGCTCTTCATTTAGTAAGTAATTTCTATCGGTTTGTTTATAAGTAATTTTCAAGCATACGTTGGGATTTCGGAACCATTTTTTAGCCTATAATAAGACATCTAATCGTATGGCTTACAAGCATACAACAAACACCTATTCTACAATAATGATATAGAGCAGAGATGGTGAACCTTATTGAGAGTGTTGTGCCCAAACTGCGGATAATCTTCTAAAACATTCTCTTGCGTGCCCACAGAAATTTTTAGCAACAGATTATCATTTATGATTATTCTGAATTATTTTAAATGAAACAGCTTTTGGAGTTAGATGGTATTAATAAGTATAGTAATTCACATGAAATAAAATTATTAACAATAATAATGGACGTTTTTTAAGGAAAAATAAGTCCTCTTGCTTATTTACGTTTATTCATCGTTTAATTATTAACAGAAAGCATTCTGTGAAATGATAAGTTTTGGCTCATATTATGTAGCACAAAAGATAAAAAAACAAGGAAAGGAAAATAAGCATATTTACAAAACCTGCTTCTTTACCAATCATGCTGGATGCACGATCAGTTGTCACGGAAACTATTTTTGAAAGGTCAACCTGTCGAATGGATAATTCGTTTACTACTGCCCCTGTAGTATGTTCAGGTAATGTTAACAAGTGCTTCGCAGATTTCACCACCCTTGCAAAATCAAGAAATAATAGTTATCCTAGCTGATAGTGTAACATCAGTGCTCTCATTAAGACAAATAGAAAGTAATTTACATGAACCAATATCTTTTATTAGCTGTTCTACTGTATTTGTTTCCATCTTTAATATTCTATCTTTTACTGTGTTTCTACTCGCTGGCAATTCCTTAATGCGCTGAATAATTTTTTCGTTTTCTAAAAAATCGTCAAAAAGGAAAGGAGTACATTCTATGTATGATTCTTTAATATATTCCCCATCACTAAATGGTTTTCCATTTTGAGCAATAATCTTTGAAATCTCAACACTAGCAACCACTAAGTTGGAATTACCAGAAACGAATTTCGTCAAAACGTTTGACTCCCTGTTGTTGTTGCTGACTCCTCGAAAAATGTTATTTTTGTTCTTGGTCATCATTATCACAAAGTCGTTTATGAACAGTTTCTTAATGCCGCTTTACAGAGGAAGTCCTGCACACCACTGTTTAAAAACATAAGGTGCACAGTGCTTTATCACACTTTTGGATCATACCAAATCTTTCCATTCATGATTCTTGAAAATCTCTGCTGCTACTCATTCCATTTGAACGTCTTTGTTTCTTTGCTGGTTGAGCTGACATTCTGACAAGCCGAAAAGACTAAATGTAATTTAAAAATATCTCGCCAATTTACTTGAATGCGATAATTTAACTTACTGTAACATAACAGCATGTGAACATTTATGTCACTGATATAAAAATAAATCTATAATTAACTAACTGATAATAAATATACACATGACACGCCAAATAACATACTTTTAACAATATAATTCATATATTTACTGCGAAGACATAAATGCATATTTACCAATTTATTTCTAAATATCCATTATTCACTCACAAACAACAGAAGAAAAAAAAATTAGTAGGGCGAAGACAATACTAACAGTTTACTTTTGTTTTTACTCAAATACTAATGTGTACGCTAGGTTTGCTAGGAATTCAAAATGTGTCATTCGCAACCGCAAAGCTGGTGCCAAGAGGGCGTGAGACGTTTCCTGTGAACGTTTCTCAGTGATCCCGGATTGGAAAAAGTCATTCGTTACTGCATTTGGCAATAATGATCATCATTATATATATAGATATATATGGCACGTGTGCCATAGGTTCGCCACCAGTGATATAGAGTAATAAAATACATCGTCTAACTGTAAAAATCCCAGAAAAGAGAGAGAGAGAATTTTACCCTTCACACGTAACTTAGAGCGTTGCCTTCGAGGCTACGATTTAGGAGTCTAAGGAAACGAGTGATTTTAAACCTTAAGGATTAGAGTTTTAACAAAGTGCCTTCTCGTATCATGTATTTGTTCAAATCTCATATAAATAATAACAGTTTTTCTACTTTCTTAGTGTAAGATTTTTTTAGTGGTCTGCAAGATAGATTTAGAGCTGTAATACACTGCGACTCAGTGTCCAGAGATTCTCTGGGCTGTTACTCCGGCCCCCAAATGGCACGGTGTTGGTATACTCACAATGCTAGAAACCAGGTTTCGATACTCGCAGAGCACAGATAGCCATTCTGTGGCTTTATGCTTAATTCTAAACAAACTCTTACTCCGAGAAATTCTTGGTTTTTAGATTCGGCTACTATTACAATAATTCTTATTTTATCCATATGCATCGCCTTGTGCTAGAGGTGGGCTCAAACGTATCCATTGCTAACCTTGGACTACTGACCACAGGAAGGGTAACTATTCAGCATTATCCCTTGCCTATGTGGCTACTCTTAACCCAAGAGCGGGATTGTCTGTCACGACCATAACACTAAAATAGCTGAAGGTGTTCAGTCATATTTATGAGTTCGGGTTTTGGACATTAACATCCACAACTTATACCACGAGCGAAAATTTAGGTAACGTGCTAAATCTTGATTGTATCATATAAATGTGGCCCTACCAAGTTGTGGATGTTCAAAATCTTTTGAACTCTTTTTTTTTGGGGGGAGGGACGTTTTTAAAACATAAATAATTTTCCTGGCACCAGCTTGTTCTTAAATGAACATTAAAAACCAAACAAAAACACACTTGTTCTAATATTTCATTACGTACCTAAGGACTCAGCATGGTTACGTGCTTAAGCCCCACGATTCGCAATCTGAGGGATTGCGGTTTCGAACCCCTATCATATCAAATATGTTCGTTCTTTTAGCCATGGGGACATTATATGTGACATTCAATTCCATTATTCGGCTAAATTAGGGACGGTGAGCGCAGATATCATTCGTGTAGCATTGCATGATATTCAAAACAAACAAACAACTTACTTACTTGAAATTTCAAGCTGGTAAACTTTGGGAAGTTCAAAACAGAATGCCTTATTTTCAAGGAAATATAAATTGTTTTCTTTCTTGTTCTGACAGTGTCCTAAAGTGGGACATTTATTAATGATAGTAATGAAAGAGTTAAAAACGGTCCAACTAGGCGATAAAGCAGCAAAAATCATTACAAGGAAAAAAAAACTGCGATGGCTCTTTCAAAGACTGCTTTATAATCGACAGATATGGCATAATCATTCGTCTCCGATTTATTATTTATCTATTTGACAAAAGTCAGAAAAAAATCTAACACGCTCATTGTCGAATAATTATCAAATAGTGCAATAACATAATTTTTGCATAAAATTATAATGCCCTACAAATATCAAATTTGTACAGAACTGCTTGTTAATATTTGAAGTTTGTACTACCCTCTGGCTCGCCCTCCAGTGGCATAATGGTATGTCTGGACTTACACACTAAAAACCGGGTTTCGATACCCGTGGTGAGCAGAGCACACAAATAGTCTATTGTGTAGCTCTTTGCTTAATTCTAAACAAACCCAGTGGCTCTGGTGGCTTATAACGTTAAAAATCAGGTTTTGATACTTGCCGTAGCTAAATCACAGAGAACTTATTATTGTGTAGCTTTCCGCTTAACAACAACATAATTAACTTTAAAATTACAACAAATTAAGCTGAATGTTAAAAAAAAACCAACTAAACATAAGGCATTCTGTTGGCATTAGGTTAATGCGTTATTTGGTTTAGACTCGGATAAAGTAATAAATAATAAGGAAGAAATATAAAGTTGATATTAATCATATAGAAACAAAGTAAGAAACACAAAAAAGTTTTGCAAACCAACGTAAACTTGACATTTCGATAGTTTAGACACATTCTTATACTGGGTTATGATAACCGTGGTTAACTAGCACTGTGTTAACTGTGTAATTTTGCGCTCAACAACAAACAAAAGATGATAATTATTCTGTTCTTATACAAACGTATACCACCGGAAAAACAAAATTTAGGCGTACTAAAGTAATAGAAACAAACAAATATTAAACCTGTATTTACATCTCATCAACTTGCCCTGGTGGTTCAGCGTTACGTTTGAAAACTTCCAACGATCCTTGCGGTGGAAACAACAGAGGCAGCTGGTTTACTGTGTAGCTTTACGCTTAACAAGTGCAGTTCATTATACTTGTAATGTTAAATGTAAGCTTGACGAAGTCTGTTCGCTCGCAACCTAGATGAAATATGTAAAATGTGTAAGTTTCTCTCATGAAGCAAAGTCTTTTAATTATTATTTATTTGGTGACACTGCTTGGTTTATTTGATTTATTTTGAATTTCGCACAAACCTACATGAGGATTATCTGCACCTCTAATTTACCAGTGAAGGACGTTATAGAGGGCAGTTAGTAAAATCACCCACCGTCAACTCTTGGGCTACTCTCTTACAAGCGAATGGAGGGGTTGATCTTCAAATTATAACGACTCCACGACTGAAAAAGCGAGCAGGTTTGGTAAGACGAGAACGTAAAAGTGTCATTAAATACAACTGTTGTCTTATTAGTTTACCACATATCTTTCAAGGGATTTATCTATATCTTTACATGGGCTTATTTTCTTCTCAGAAAATATGAAGGGTGTAAAAGAGCACCGAGATTTACCCAGTTATTAATGGTATCGGACTGTCATTTTTTGTTCGACACATCCGGAAAACTCACAATTAGACATTTCCGTTGGTGTTGTTCAAATAAAATTAATATTCTCATATTTTACCAATCCGTTACCACTACTGAATATATTCGTTTAAATTTTTGTGCAGGTGTTCTGCGTGTAGGTGATGAAGGTATGAAGATGATAAACTTATATTAAACCTATACTGTAGAAAGAGAGAAACAATGTACTATGAATTTTGTTCCATTGATTTATTCTTGCTTGTTCCTATTTTTACCATGGCCTCATTGAGTAAGATCATACATAAATACTTGTAAAATTTAGTTTGACATGATAGTTTCACATGGAATTATCTTTGAATGAAGGATTGTAGAATATCGCAGTAAAATTTTGGCCTGAAATAAAGTAGGGAAGGGTTTGTTTGTTTTTGAATTTCGCGCAAAGCTACTCGAGGGCTATCTGCACTAGCCGTCCCTGATTTAACAGTGCAAGACTAGAGGGAAGGCAGCTAGTCATCACCACCCACTGCCACCTAGCCACCAGGCCTCTTTATATTTATATAACGAATCAAAGGTCGCCCATTTAAGCTAAGACTTACATTTATGAATATATAGTCTGTTTCATTTGTTCACTTGTTTTCCTCCTATGTTCGTGTTCGAAATTATTCAGAGTATAGCATTTCAGAAACCTGCGTTTCGCGGAAAATAGGAAATTTCGATGTACTCGAACATCAACCTTATTAAAAAGGGAATAAAATCTAGAAGCTCTTTACCTACTCAATTTAAATGAAAATAAATCTACTACATTCTTAAGAAGGATCTTGGTAAAGGGTTTTAAAATTAATACGAACTACAGAAACTTCATTTTAATTTATGTTACCTGAACGTGTTAGAAATTAACAATGGGGTAAAAAGGAGTCAGAAAAATCGTAAAAGCAATGGGTTTCAAAGTTGTTGTTTTTTAATGTCTTTACGAACCAAATAGGTTTGAACTATTAAAATTATAGCAAAATTCATCACACAAATTCACGTTTGTCATCGTTAATTGGAGTTCCTGTTGATTCTTGAAAGGAAATGACCAACCCCCTATAATAACGATACCATTTTAACATATATGAGGATATTGATTGAAAGTTTGTTTTTTCTAATTTCTCGCAAAGCTACACGAGGGTTATCTGCGCTAGCCATCCCTAATTTACCAATGTAAGATTAGAGGGAAGGCAGCTAGTCATCACTACCCACCGCCAACTCCTGGGTTACTCTTTTACCAACGAATAGTGGATTGACCGTGATATTATAACACACTGACGGCTGAAAAGGCAAGCATGTTTGGTGCGACTGGGATTCGAACCCGCGACCCTCGGATTACGAGTCGAACGCCTTAAAAGACAGAAACAAATTGTATGTATGATGTTTCAGTTTTGTTCAGGATGCATATAAAGTGTGTTTAGTGCGTTTCTCTGAAGCAGTTTATGAAGGACACTAGTGGACGTTTTTGCCTTTGTTTTATCCGATATAGTTGTAATCTTTGTATTCGATGTTTAGAATGTTAAGAAAAGGCTTCTTACTTGTATACATTAATAAAGAGAAGACAGCTGTCTTCACGTCTTTACTCACGTAATAAGCTATCTGTGAAATGCACATCGCCGGAATTGAAGCCAACGAGGGATTTTATTCATTAAGCGTTTGTATATACATTTCAATAACTGGAATAGATTTGTTTGGTTTGGTTTGAATTTCGCACAAAGCTACACGAGGGCTATCTGCGCTAGCTGTCCCTAATTTAGCAGTGTAAGACTATAAGAAAGGCAACTAGGCATCACCACACACCGTGAACTCTTGGGCTTCTCTTTTATAAATGAATAGTGGGACTGACCGTAACATTATTACGCCCTCACGGCTGAAAGGGTGAGCATGTTTGTTGCGACCGGAATTTGGACCTGCGACCCTCAGATTAGGAGTCAGACGTCTTAATCACCTGGCCATGCCAGGCTAACTGGAATAGAAATTTTCAACAAGAAAGGCACTTTACATGCGCAAAACATCGGAGTCAGAGGTCTGCCCCCCCTCCCAGAATTCAAGTATAAAATTCCCTAATTTTGAGCATCTGCTGTCACAAAAATATTTGCTCGGCTCTTTGAACCGAATAATGATACTGATTGCCACATTTCTAACGTGTTCATGGCTGAAAGTGAAGAACGTGTTCAATAGCATCACGTCTTAAACCTAGGACTTATGAAACTTAAAATTCAGATGAAAAACAAAGATTTTAAAATGTAGCATCTTTAGTTTGGGAACCTTGCCAACTATAAGATAAATTTTATAAAATAATTTAGCAATTTGATTCTATTTGATACCTAAAAAAACTATGTAATCGATTGCCTTTATATATCATAAGCATAAATTTATGCTTCCAAGCAACAATGTCGTACTTAAGGTTATTAATTGCAATGCTTGTAAGTAGAATGGTGTAAGTACTGTAGGTATGATTAGAGAGAAATCAAAATATACTACTTCCAAAAACAAAGCAAATACTTACTAACTTCGTATGATATGATTTTTTGGTTTATACTATCCTCGTATGGGAACCGGCATGGCCAGGTGGTTAAGGCGCTCAACTCGTAATCTTAGGGTCGCGGGTTCGATTCCCTTTTGTAACAAACATGCTCGCCCTTTCAGCCGTGGAGACATTATAATGGGTGGGTCAATCTCACTATTCGTTGGTAAAACGCAGATAGCCCTCGTGTAGCTTTGCGCGAAATTATAAAAAAAAAATCTTTATATGGCATCATTTCGTGGTTCATACCAGTTTAGTTACTACCTTTGTATGTTATCTACCATCTATAGATTAAAGTAAATTTCAACATTTTTCACACTGTGTATCGGACAAAGAGAACATATTATTAGCCTTTTACACTTCAAAAGAAGCCACACCATCGGTCATGCCATGTTCCAACCTTGCTGCCATCTACATGGCAACTAAAATTGTAAGTATTTTCATATTGTGACTAAACTGACTAAATGCACGGCTGTGTATTTTCTTAGGTTTCAGTATTTGTTTGGAGTTCAGTACATAGCTACACAGTGGGCTCTCTGTATTCTACTTACCAAGGGTATCGAAATCCAGAATCTAGCATTATAAGTCTTTAGATTTGGAGCTGTGTTAACAGGAGGCTCTCATATAAGAAAAATTTATTTAAACATTAATTTCAAAAGTATAGCAATGCGTAATGTCTATATGGTATATTTGTAAATATCTATGTAAACTGGTATGTGCATAGGCTTGCAATAATGATTTCCTGATAAATGTTATATTAATATTGCAATAGACTTGATTCTATTCTTTGTGGTTTTTAAAATCATATCATTATTTGCTGTTGTTTTTTTCTTTAACGTCCTTTCATAATAGCTAAAAATAATCGATATAGCTCATCTAGTTATATACTAGTGAAAATTGGCGCTAAACAGACATTTTGCACATTTTGGTTTCAATTAACTCATATTCATGCCACTTTTAATGTAAATCCAGAGATCCTGAGGACTCCATAAACCTTTATTTTGTGGTAACTATTTAGAAATTTCCAATATCTCAATTTATTTATTGTTTTGAAAGAATCATTACGTTTTAATATCGATTTTCATATAAAACGGTTTAGTCAAGCCTTCCATCCTCAGTTTTGGCGGTCTTTTTTTTATATATAAATTTAGGTTTTGGTGGGGGGGAGCTAAAGTCTAAAAGTAAAATTTGAAGATTTTTTTTGTCAAAATATTGTAGTAAGATTTTAAAAAAGTAAGATTGCCATAGATAAATAGGTGCAATTGAGAATTACTGCATAAATTTTCCAACTTGTAATAAAATAAAAACTTGTTTGTAACTGGTACATTTACCAGAATAGAGAAAAAAAAAATTCTTAGCCGGAACTTTTCAAAATTGTGAGAACTTAGGAACCATAACTGAAACGCCTGGTTAGTTTTTCTTCAAAATGTTCCCATTCCTACATTCCAAGGACATTGCAGTCTGCGCATTTCTGATAATTATGGTAAATTCTGTCGAATCGTGAGAACAACTGTGCGTTTGCGACTCTGTTGAGATGTATAGATAAATACGACACGATTTCAAGAAAGAAATGAATAATGTAGAAATGTTTTTGTTGCGAAATTTCTTTATTCATGTAGAAGTGGTAATATAATGTTAAATATTGGAAAATAATGATTTACTACGTGCGTTACTCGGCAATTTCTCAATTGGAATTGTGTAATCCGGTTTGGTTTTTTTATTTCGCGCAAAGCTACACGAGGGTCACTTGCGCTAGCCGTCCCTAATTTAGTAGTTTAAGACTAGAGGGAAAACAGCTAGTCATCACCACTCACTGCCAACTCTTCGGTTACTATTTTATTAACGAATAATGGATTTGACCTTAACTTCTAACGTTCCCACGACTGAGAGGGTGAATATGCGACAGGGATTCGATTCGAACCCGCGATGCTCAGATTACAAGTCGGGTGTCCTAATCACCTGGCCATGAAAACGAGTGAGACGTCTGACTGTTTACTATATTGGTCATGCTGTTGTTATGTTGTACATAACAAATGATTATTATAGTAAGTTGTTATATGATTTCATTCAACATTAAAATTTTGGAGACCACATGTAACAGTCAAGGTTGTTATTGTTGTAAAAGTGAAAATTGATGTATTGTTCAAGGCAATGAAAATGAAGAATTGAAGTATTGTTCAAGAAGGTGAAGAATGGGATATTGTTAATGGCGGAAACATGATAATTGTGATATTGTTAAAGGTGAAAGTTTATTTTTTAAAACAGTAAAGAAAAAGTAATACAAAAATCAAAAATTGCCTTATGTTTTTGAACTTGAAAAAAAGCGGATTACACACAGGCCCGGCGTAGTCAGGTGGTTAAGGCCTTCGATTCGAAGGTCGCGGGTTCGAATCCATGTCACACCAAACATGCTCATCCTTTCAGCCGTGAGGGCGTCATAATGTGACTGTCGTTAATAAAAGTTTAACTCAAGAGTTAGCGGTTAGCCTTACACCGCTATTTTAGGGACGGCTAACCTAAATAGCCCTCGTATAGCTATGACAGCGGTAAGTCTTCAAATTTACAACACTAAAATCAAAGGTTCGATTTTCCCTCAGTGGACACAGCAGATACTCAGATGTGGCTTTACTATAAGAAAAAAAACGCACACACACGTATTCATAGACTTAGCACAAGCTTCTTTAAAAGCCTAAAACAGAGACAAAAATAGCCCAAGAGTTGGCGGTGGATGGTATTAAGTAGCTGCCTTCCTTCTAATCTATTACCACTAAACTAGGAACGACTAGCACAGATAGCCCTGGTGTAGCTGTGTGTAAAATTCAGAACAAATGAAACAAATCTAAAGATAATAATAACGGAAACATGCTGCAGGAAATAATATCAATAACGTAATGTATTTCTAACAAACAGTGAGCAAAACAATAAACAACGTGTTTCATTTATTTTTTTTACTATTTAGCATCATATTATTAAAACTGAGGCTAACATGGAAGAAATCACAAGATATTTTACCTAAATGAAGATTCCTTATCCTTCGATCATTTTTTATAGGTTTCTTGTGAATTAGATTGATTTACTATAACAAATAGTCTATTATATTATTTCAGTATTGTTAATGGAATAAAAAATTATATCCTTGATTTGTTCAGAAGAAAAGCTCCGTTTCTTGCAGCAACGAATCTCTAGCCATAAATCCGTGGATTCCAATTCTGGACACACGCAAAGAAAATCTTAATATTAACAGAAAGGTTAATATTAAGTAGCCTTTTAACTAAGAACAAGTAACAGAATTTAATAAAAAAAATGAGTGAAAAGTAGTCCTTAGATTAAGTTATTTAAAATAGGTAAACACTAGTTCTTCGTTCCAAGCATCATTTTAATAATGCATCTAACATTATGTGAAAGACTGTTTAGTATAGATATTATTAATTAGTTTATTTTGTGAATGAATATTTTATTATTGTTTTTCTATTATAAGACAGTTTAAAGCAGACGATTATTGGAAGTTGCGTTTGTAACTCATTGATCTGGAGAATATAGAGAGCAGATGATTTAATAATAAACATACAAATAGTGAGAGATGAGCGGGAAACAGACAAACGAAGACAATTGCAGGAGAGAGTAAAGTTTCGGACAAGGAGAAATTCGGCGTAAAGTTACCTGCGTTACGATAATAGGCCTAACGTATAATATATTAGAGTAAGACTAACAGTAGAAAAGGAAATAAGAATAACAATTTATTCCATCGAAGCCTGGTTCTAGAGTTACAGAATCAGCCTGAATGCAAATTTGACAAAAGGAACAGAGGATATTTTGAAGAAACAAGACCAAATGATTACTGGAAGGCCAGTATACAATTGCGGTAACTCGCGCCAAAATTGTAAGTGATTTTTACCCAGAATACTAGTACAGTATAATAAAAATAGGGAAAGGTAGTTCGGCTCGTCAAATGAAGTTTTAGAGTAATTGAATTTGCCTAAGTGGACTTTCGACAAGAAGAATGGAACCGTATTGTATTTATAATATCCCTATGTTTTCTATAATTTAAAAAATTTGTTGTACATACGTTTAACTAATTCGATTATATATACATATATTATTTTGAAAACAGGTAGGGAGCGCGCTGCTCCTTTATCTATAAATGTATTGGTAAGAAGTCAGACACTACTACTGTAGAGGAATCCTAAGCCTAACAACAACACAATCTATCAAATATACTTATTTTACTTTACTACCCCCAAAAAAAGTAAGTTCCTGGCACCAGTCCTTCGTTCCAAGTATCATCTTAATAATGTTAATGACACTAGTTCTTCATTTCAAATTCCCACTAGCAGCACAGCGGAATGTCTGCGGACTTACAACCCTAGCTATCGGGTTTTGATACCCGTGGTGAGCTGAGCACGGATAGCCCATTGTGTAGCTTTGTGCTTAAATACAAATCTTAAATTCAAAGCATTAATGTGTCTGACGTAGAAATTATATTTTTCCAATGTGAATTTCACACTAATGAACCTTGAACTCAAACTGAAACAGAACACTAGACTTCCGTAAATATTGCATTCTTCTTGTTAAGAAATGATTAAAATCTTGAACTTGCTATCGCATGTATGTAAACACATATCTATATTCTTTTCTAATGGTCGTTCGCTTTAGATATTCAATTGCTTGCTTCGGTTAGTAAATCTGAAATTTACAAAGTAAAGTTTCAGTTATTTTCTTTCAAATGTAATCTAAGTGACTTAACCGAAGAAACTTATATGAAAACCAAGACACATTGATATCCTTTGAACCTGTGCTATATTAGTTGATTCTTAATTTAAAATGTAAAAGGATTCAGAAGATAGCCTGATGTGGCTTTGCTATAAGAAAACACACACACACATAGTTTAAGAAACTTAATTTAAGCATTTATTTGCTTTAAAACATTATTTTTGTACGTATTCTACTTACCCACAAGCATAACCTGTTGATTATGACACTGGACTCGCAATCAGTGGGTCGTAGGTTTGAATCCTATCACGGATGCTCGCCTTTTCAGCCGTTGGGGTGTTATTATGTGGCAGTCAATTCTACTTTTCGTTGGTAAGTAGTAGCTCAAAAGTTGGTGGTGGATGGTGTTGACTAGCTAGCTTCTCTCTAGCCTTTCACTTCTAAATTGGAGATGCTTAGCACAACTAATTCACTTGTAGCTCTGTGCGAAATTCAACAAACAGGAATTTTAATGTCAGATGTACATGTCATGGCGATGAATGTGGAAGCTAGTGCATTAATTTTATAGAATGAATAACGATTTTCTGTTCATATTGAAAATACTTCTAAACTAAGTAAGCTAATGTAAGCTAATCTTATTAAAGCATTTAAAGAAATTGTGATCTAATCTGAACTGTTAACAACTCCATTTTTTATCCCCTTTTCAATTAGAAATTAAGCAATTTACAGTAACCAAAACTACTATCGACCCACCCCTTACTGTATATTTGAAGAATGATTAAGCCGCTGCGAAGCAATACTGCTCAATAACCACTAAAATACCAAATCTCACAAACCCGGCCAGTAGGGCAAATCAAAGTGAGAAAACCTAACTTTTCCAACAATAAGACTTCATCTGTCTAGAACAGTGGTTCTTTACCTGGGTTCAATCGAACCCCAGGGGTTTGGTGAGTCAATCTCAGGGGTTCGGCAGAGGTCAAGATACGCACACGCTGTGTGTGTGTCCGTTCCGTTCACCCCACTCGTATGATTCGTGACGTCATGCTCCACTTGGCCATCATTGGCTGCGGCTGATCACGTCACATCACTTCGCCTTAATATCTGTGCTGCAGGGAACTTTGTGCGCTTAGTAGTCGACTTGTGACTGTAATAATCGTGCGTCATTTGTGATTTTTTTCCTAATCTTTCAATCCCTTTATACTAACTACGTCGAGCAAAAACAGAAAGTGATCGGACGAATACGTACATATGGATTCACGTGTATAACGGAACATGATGGGAGTCAGCGTCCTCAATGCATGATTTGCAATGCCAAGTTGAGAAATTCTAGTGACTAGAATGTTAGTGACTAATATTTTCTAATAGTCTAATATAGACTAGAATCTAGTCTATCACCGGCAGAACTAAGAGAAAGAGAACACTCCTTAAAGCTGCATGGAGATTGGAAATACAAGAACACAACACTTGCTGAATTCAAGATAAAGAGAGGCACGTTCGATGAAAAGGCTGCTTTGCATGTTCTCGGCTTTGTACCCATCGACAAACCGATCCTCACAGTATCGTACAGAGTTACCTACTTGATCGCAAAGCAGGGCAAACCACACACCATTGGTGAAGCACACGTAAAACCAGTTGCGTTGAAGATGGCGAATATCATGTTGGGAAAAGCTGCTGAAAATAAGTTATCTCTAATTCCTCTTTTAAATGACACCATCAGCAGCAGCATAGATAACATGAGCGATGACATCTTGGCTCAAGTAGTTGCAGATCTGATTTCAAGCCGAGCAAAATTCAGCCTTCAACTCGACGAGACCACCAACGTTTCCAATCAAAGCCAGCTTGTTGTATTCATGTACTATGTGAAGAACGACGAGATAAAAGAAGATTTTTTATTTTGTAAGATTCTTACAACAAGTAGCCCAGGAGTCGGCGGTGGGTGGTGATGACTAGTTGCCTTCCTTCTAGTCTTACACTGCTAAATTAGGGACGGCTAACACAGATAGCCCTCGAGTAGCTTTGTGCGAAATTCAACAACAAATAAACAACAATCTTACAACAACAACTAAGGCAGCCGACGTGAAGAAACTTGTGGATGACTTCTTCAGAGACAACGATCATTCGTGGAATATGGTTTCTGCAGTTTGTTTGGACGGAGCTTCAGTCATGCTGGGACGAAACTCTGGTTTTGGTGCGCTGGTGAAAACCGATGCACCACACATCATTATAACGCACTGTGTTCTGCACAGGCATGCGTTGGCAACAAAAACCTTGCCTTCAGAACTGGCAGAAGTATTAAAAATTGTAGTGGAATGTGTGAACTTTGTGTGAAATTGTGCCCTGAAGAACCACATCTTCAAAGAGCTGTGTAATGAAATGGGTTCTGAATTCGAAGTACTTCTGTACCATTCTAACGTTCGGTGGTTATCTCGGGGAAAGGTGCTGAATCGTGTTTTTGCCATGGGTGTGAAATTAACCCTGTTTTTGCGAGATCACCAACATTGTCATGCAGATTGCTTCGAAAAGTCCGAGTTTATTCTCATTTTGGCGTACATGGCCGATATCTTCAATGATTTCAATCAACAGATGCAGGGCGGTGGAGTAAATATCATCGAAGCGGAAGAAAACCTGAAGGTTTTTTCTAAAAAAGCTACCGTTATGGAAACGACGAACAAAGAACAATAACTTCACAAACTTTCCCCTGCTGGACGACTGTGTAAGTAAGATCGAAGATGTGTCTGAAATTGGAGACATTTCTGTACCCGGGGAACTGAAACAAGCAATTGCGATGCACTTAGATGAACTCGCAAAGTCTCTCGACAGATACTTTTCCACCAGAAAGTCATATCCAGAATGGGTGAAACAGCCGTTCACGTTTAGTATTGCGACAGCAGATGTCAATGATGAATACCTCGACAAAATAATTGAACTTCAGCAGAGTCAGGTTCAACAGCAACTTTTCAGAACAACAACGCTCTCAACGTTTTGGTGTCACCAAGTTGTAGCGTACCCTCTTATTGCTAAGAAAGCCATTGAGATACTCATACCGTTTGTTACAACGTATCTTTGCGAGCAATCCTTTTCGAAGATGGTAGACATAAAATCGAAGAAAAGGAACAGACTTTGTTGTTAAAATGATGTGAGAGTGACACTTGCCAAGGTAAAGCCGCGCATTTCTGAACTTGTCTCTGAAAGGCAACATCAAAAGTCACATTGATTTGCAGTAAATATTCATTGAGTTATGTTTTGTTTTTGTGTGAAATTCATGTTTTGTTGGTTTTGTTCTTTGAACACGGTGATATTGTGTGCAACTGATTCATGGTTCATTTTGTGCACTAATAAAATATCTACTTATGTTTTGAATTTGAAAAACATCATATTTTATTTTTCCAATTACGAAGGGTTCAGGGAATGCAAGTACGAAACTTTCGGGGTTCTGTACCTCAAACAAGGTTAAGAACCACTGGTCTATAAGATTTGTCGCCAAATCCCACTTCTTTTTTTTTACAATATACAAAATTATTACAATGTACTATAACAAAGTTACATACTTAGTAACAAACAAACACAAATATAATTAAACATATTTCAACATAGCTTTTCCAAAATAGCAGAAATAATACATCTAATATCATTTACTGCTCCCACATCTAACGGTAAATTTTAAATTCCCAATTAAGATAATTTTTTAGAAGGTATTTACTTCTTATATAATCATAATTTTAACAATATAAAATTATATGTTCTTGTGTTCCCATCTCTCCACAGAGACATAAACTAGATTTTCTGTGAAATTTTGCTTGATAATCTGGAAAACCCCCATGATTCGTTAAAATTTGATTAATATAAAAATCTCCTTTGCATCTATTAAAATTTACTTTATTAAAATATTTATAAGTAAATCTTCCATCAGAGGCGTCATCCCACCTCTACTGCCAATTGAAAATAATTCATTATTTAATTTTGTTTTAATTTGTTCCTTATTATAACCAAATTCAACATCAATATCCGTTTTATCTGTGGCTTCCTTAGCCTTAAGATCCGCTATTTCATTATAAATGATCCCAATATGGGCTTTAACCCAAACAAAAGTGATATTAAGACTATTGTAAATTATATGTTCTTTAATTCTATTAACTAAATGATTATTATCTTTATATGAATTAAGTGCCATTAATGATGACCTTGAATCAGAATAAATCGCCGCTTCATAGATATTGTTGTTTACCATAAAATCAATACTCTTAAAAATTGCAAAAAGTTCAGCCATAAATACCAAAACATACTTTCATTTTTAATTTCATCATTATAAATATATATATAAGCACACCCAACTTTACTGTTAATTTTTGAACCATCTGTATAGAACTTATTGCTGAATTGTTTTAGATCTTCATAATAGTACCAATTAAAACTATGATTGATCCAAGGAGCTGAATTTAGCTCCGTTAGAATTTCAATATTTTCTGATACAATTAACTCTTCTTCTATTTTAATATTCCGTTTAAGATAAAACAGTTCATATAACTTAACATCAACTTATTGTGTTAAATCCAAAGGGGGAATCCCGGTTAAAGTATTTAATGTTAAACTAGCTACAGTTTTATATGTCTTTGCAATCGGTAACATTGCAATTCTTTGAATTTGCAAAATTTTATTTTAATCCTTTTTGTATGTTCAAACCAGATCTTATATCCATATGTTATCATTTTTTCTATACTTAATTTATAAATATCTTTCAAAATGTTTGGTTTCAGGGCCCAAGTGGCTCTTGAAATCTGCTTTAATTTTTGAATTATTATTATGCCACTCGATTCCATGAAGGAACATAGGGCCGCAATCGCTTGCGGATTCATTAACAGGCTGGTTTTTTAAGTGAGCACATTGTTAGCCTACTGCACAACCCCCATCCAGGAGGAGAAACCTGAGTCGTTCCTAATTATCAGTGTAAGACTAGAGGGAAGGCAGCTAGTCATCACTACCCACCGCCAACTCTTGGGCTACTCTTGTACCAACGAATAGTGGGATTGACCGTCATATTATAACGCCCCCACGGCTGAAAGGGCGAGCATGTTTAGCGCGACTGGGATGCGAACCCGCGACCCTCGGATTACGAGTCGCACGCCTAACGCGCTCGGCCATGCCGGGCAATTTTTGAATAATATTAGCTATTTTACTTTTAACATAATTAAGATGTGCTAAACAATTTAGTTTCATGTCAATTATAATACTTAAGTATTTCAGTTCTTTAGTGAATTTAATTCTTTTATTATTGATAGTAATTGTCGGTATATGTGTAATATTCTTACCTTTATAAATTAAAATAAAATTTGATTTGTCTATATTAAGTTTTAAATTATTGTTTAAAATCCAATTATTAATCTTATTTAATATGTCCTCAGACAATGGCGGAAATAAATATGAAGCTTTTGCTCGCATTAAAATGATTGTATCATCAGCAAACGCTTGTATGTACGTATTATTTGTACTCCTTAATTTTAGGATTCCATCAATATAAAGGTTCAACAAAATAGGACCTAAACTAGATCCTTGTGGAATCCCCTTATTATATTTCTTACTTATACTTTCCATTAAAACTTGTCTATTTTGAATTAAATCAATAATCACCTTTCTCAACTTAAAAGGTATTTTTAGGTTTTCTAAATGTTTTATTAAAATCATAATGTCCACTGAATTAAAAGCGTTTTTAAAATTCAAAGAGATTAATAATGTAATGCACTTATTGTTTATACTTTCATAAACATAATCTTTAAATTTTTGTAATACATGAAGAGAAGATTTCTTTCTCCTAAATTCATATTGTGCATCATCAATTAATTTAAATTTCTCAATAAAGTTGGTCAATCTGTATTTCAAAATTTTATCAAATATTTTACCCCAAATGGGCAAGAGGCAAATTGGTCTATAGCTACTAGGAAGCATTAGGCCTTTATCTTTTTTGGGGATGAAGATCACCTTGGCTTTTTTTCAAATTAGCAGAAAAATACCATTATTATAACAAAAATTTGAAACTTTAATAAACCAATTTTTATTAGCTAAATATATTTTTTAATAATAGGCAACATTAAATTATCATCTCCAGGAGCTTTAATGTCCCCCATCTCCCGGATAACTTTATTAATTTCATATTCTGTAATATTATAATCGTCTGTATTCAAATCACTATCATTATTTTCCTGTATCTTATCGCAAAGATCCATTCCAGAGGCTAATTGATCATAATTCACCCATGGAAAATGAAAATTAAGGATCTCATTAATAGCTCCCTTTATATTTTTTGTTCACATCTTTATCCTTTATTTCATTAACCTGTATATATTTTTTCTTTTTATCCATAATGGTTTTATATGGAATACGAAAGGTATTATAACCAGTAATACTGATAATAAAATTTCTTAAAGCTTCTTTTTTGTGAAAATAATTAGCTTTTTATATTTTGCTTGATGTTTCCTATATTCCAATTTATAATATTGTCTTAAGTTAATATTTTTAGTCTTTTGAAATATTTTTCTTAAAGCTCTCACTTTACTTCTGAAGATCTTTAATTTATTATTTCACCAGTTAGTATGTTTGTATCCAAAATTCTTTATGTTATTTTTATTCCTTGAATTGTTTAAACAAATCTCTAACTTTTTGAGAAATTTTTAATAAATAATTATCAATATTATCCTTATTAATTACCTCATCTTTAATCTCATTTATATATTCTCTTATTTCAATTTTCAGATCCAACAAATTAAGTTTATTTATATTTATAAATTCATTATTGTTTATTTTTATATAAAAGTTTGAAAAGTGCAATTCTAACATATTATGATCACTATTAGTAATGTAATCGGTAACTTGAAAATAAATATCAAATTCATTATTATACTTTATCATAGCCAAATCAATCCAGCTTTCCCCTCTAAGTGAGGAGAAAGTTGGTATAGAATGCGAATTATTAAGTAATATAAATTCACTTAAATCCATAAAATTTGTAACCGAGAACCCCCTCTCATCAAGTGGCCTCTGGCCCCAAGCTTCCGACTTAGCATTGAAATCAGCTAGTATTAAAATAATTTCATTGTTATATTTTCTAATAAGGTTTTGTAACATAATAAGGTCATCATCAATGACTCCCGACGGGGAGCAGTAAATACTAATCACAATCATGTTAAGATTTCCATAAGTAATTCTAATACAAACCAAATTGTTTGCACAAAATAAAACATAATAATTAATATTTTCATTATTAATAATAATCCCTGCCTTCGGGATATCAGAACAAGAAACAATTCTCATACTTTGAGAAAAATGAGTTATACTTTGCTCAAAATAATAGGGTTCATTTATGGAGATATTGCTCATACTTCTTTGTAGGATATCATGATTAAGTTGCAGATTGGCTGCTCGCGTCACTGTCAAATTAATGTGAGTAACAAAAGTAAAGAATTTCAAACACAAAATCAATACGTGAAATTTTACGATCAAATTCCTTGTGGTAAATCCTACAAACAAAATCCATACAAGAATGATTCACATCAAATTTTGTATTAAATTTTTTATTATGATTATAACAATTTACACAATATGCTAGTTTCTCACAATATTTGGATTGATGGCCCTTTTGTCCACATTTTAAACAAATAGCAACATTTTTACAATATTTGGCAAGATGTCCAAATTTTTCACAATTATAACAAATTATGGGTCTTATGTATTTTTTAAATCCGTACTTTCCCCTATTAAGTTTAATTTTATTAACTTGAATCAATTGTTAAATGTATTTCGTTCAACTGTAACAATACAATTGAATCCTCTAAATGTTTTAAATTTCTTATTAATAGTAATTATGTCATTTACTTCAAATAATTCTGAATTTTGATCCTTAATGCTAACGGTGAATTCTTCGTCACTAATATCATCATCTATATTATAAATAATTACTTGTGGATATCTCTTTTTGGGCACATTTATTTCAAAACTTTACTCTAATTTCTTTGCATCTTTGAGTATATTAATTTCATTTTTTTTTTCTACTTCAACCAAAATGCCACCTTTAGCTATTGATCGTACTGCATTTATACCTATTTTCAATTCTTTTGGTTTAACCAAACTTTGCACTTTTCTTTTGGTTTCAATTGATATTAAGTTCTTTTTAGGTATAATGGTAAGTATATTTCTTATCCGACTTTTACTTCTTTCTTTACTTTTTCTTCTAGTCACTCTCCCATCCCTCTGGGGTTCTACTTTCATTTTAGTAATTTCTGCAAAAGTTGACATTTTACTTTCCTCCCTTCTAATGTTTATATTTTTCTTAAGCTTGGAAGTTTCCCCAAGTAAATGAGAAATCACGTTTTGCTGCAATATAATTATTTTAACTATGTCTGTTATTTTACTTTTTAATATCTTAAAAGTATCTTTTTCAAGTTTTTCTGTGAACATACTTTCCACAAACTCATCTTAATTTTTAAGAGCACCTTCCAACAGTTCACTAACATCAGACAAATAACTGATCTCCTTATGTTCTAAAAATTCCTCACTTTTTTCTATTACTGTGTCCTCTACTTTTTGCTCTTCTTCCTCTTTATCCTCTACCTTCATCTCACTTCTATCTTCCTCCCTTTTCTTCGTTTATATTTTCTTCATACCTTCTTTACTAGTGATAGCTTTTCTGCTATCACTCATTCTTCTATCTTAATTTTACCCACTTAAACAACTTTTTACTCCTTTAGCCGTCTAATAATATTTTGGACGTTACCCAGCCAGAACCAACGAAGAGGTAGTAGTATTGCCAGGAATTTATGTAATAGTAGAAAACAACAACGTGTATAAGCAGGATATACTCTAGGCAATTGTCCTGCTTAAAAATATAGTTTGACGATGTAAATAATATTTCCGCAAATCTCTTTAACTATCCCAGCCCCTGGCCAGCAATTTACAGTAAGAAAGACGAACTTGTTGTGTAAGCAAAATCTAATTATTTAACTGAATGCTAAGTATTGTATCTTGAGCCACTGTTTGCAGTAATTTCAATTCTGAAACAGAGCGGGAAATTTGCTTTAACTTTTAGAATTTGTCTTCCAGGCCTGTATAAACATTCACCATTTAAGGGTGGGGAAACGCCTTCGAGCAAAACACGTTATTTCTAGCCCCTTCTAACAGAGGGGTACAAATTCTGAATCTAGTTCATTCCAATAATGGGATGTAAAGTCCACATTTAGAGCAGTCAAGACTAATAAATTGGAATTGGACCTGCTGTGTGGGTAGTAACTAACATTTAGCAGGCCATAGAACGCGTGATTAATCACCATAAAACATTGTAGTATTAGAAATTTTATCTTTGTGGTTTTTCAACAGAAGTAATTTGTTCTTTTTCTTTTGTTGAAAATTCGATTTTTCTTGAAAAACATTGCGTAACAAGCTTTTTTTAAATAGTCGACAGGCCATTTTCGCAATTAATGTGATACATGATGTGTGAAAAAACACTACAGACATTCAAAACATGTCATTTTTAGGGAGGAAGAGTCTGAGAGCATGTCCTCTAAAAACATTTTGAAATATAATGCTATAAGATTGAATCTTGAGCCATTTTAACTACAAATACCGTATACTTATAACATAATGAATTGAACTAAAAGAAAAAATCATTAACTGTAGCTATGCATGCTTTAAAAACATGATCAAGCCATGAAAAATAAATTGTGGTAATTACACTACAATTTTGTTGGCCTCCCGATGGGACAGCGGTAAGTCTACAGACAGCAGATAGCCCAATATGGCTTTGCTCTAAAAAAACCAACTATTTTATTGAAACAAGTTATTCTCACTAGTTTGATTGTCCGTAAATAAAGAGTTACTCCCACATCAGACCAGAAGATCTCATATGTAGGTTTTACTTTCATAACTTTCCACTGCTAAGACTGAGACTTCACACTTGTAGAATTATTTGTGCACTTCACCAGTGTAATATTCACCTCCATAATGCATATCTCCGTTTCTGAAAAGGTTTACATAATTTCACCACCTAATAATGGCTCTGTTAGTGTTCCAGCGTTTCGACCTCTTGAATGGACCATCAAAATCATTTGTGGCTAAGGAAAAGGATACCATTTAAGCGCTTTGATATTGTATTTATTTTCAGTTCAAGAGAGTTGAATTCTTAATGTTTATGAATGGTGGAAATAAGTGACCAGAAAAATATCAACCAAAAGTTTATTTCATCAAAACTAAATGACCATGACTCTTCATACTAATGCTTTTTGAAAAGCATATTCTAGATTTTGAACTCTCTGGTGCATATAGGAGATATTTAGATTGGCTCTCAGGTAATAAGTATAATTTGGATTGGAATAACCTTAAGTGCGTTATGAAAGAAAGGGATCTTGGTCTAATGGTTGATCAATCGTTTAAGCCTTCCAAGTAGTGTGCTGCTGCTAGTAGTAGGGCAAATAGGATTTTATGTTGTATAGACAGAAATACTGAATATAAGTTTAAAGAGGCACTTAAATCTTAACGACTGTCCCGAGTAAGAATATTTATTTAGAGTAATGGCATAAAAGTCAATATACTTGAAACCAAACAAATAGAAAAGAGAGGGTGTGAAAACCAACGCTTTTTTCGAGTGATTACTTGGTATTTATGTATAAATATTTCAAGTACAGTAATATTTCTTTTAAAATTTGATATCACATACACATATTCTTACATACTGCAGCAATTTCTCATAGTAACGATTATAGCCACATCTGAACCTCAATTGAGAAAATTACTGACAATCACAAATATATCCAAATTTCCTAAATGTAGAATAAGAGATTACTTATGACTACGACTATATCCACATTTCCTCACTCTAGATTGAGGAAATTACTTATAACAACGACTATATTCACTTCTTCTGACTACAGACTGTGGAAATTTCTTATAAGTTCGACTATATCCATATTTCCTAGCTCTGACTGCAGTATTTTTAAACGCTTTTTTTCTGTCAAAGAATGTGACAAGAAACCATAAAAAGGACTTGTTTTTGAACAAGATATATTATCATTTTGTGAATTTTACCCCAAGAAAGAGCCACGTGAACACCTACTTTTGGTTTACAAACAATTTCTTATGCTCTTTGCAATTCGTGAGATATTTGAAAAATATACTTTAACAAAACAACTATCTGCGCATATTGTACCAGTAGCCGTTATTTCAGCGGACATCTGGGCATTAAAAATAAAGCAGTTCTTGATAGTTTGTCTCTTTTATCATGCAGTGCCGTTGCGTATTGTTTTTTTTATTCCAGGCTTGCTTAATTTTTATGAGTTTTGAATATGCACTTCATTAAAAAAGGGGGAAGGAAAAAAGTGATGCTATAGTGCACACATGGTGAAATATGTTTATGATGAAACCGATACTTTCATAACTGGCAAAATTAACATTTTGTTCCAACACATTTATATCGTTCTTTATATTAAATTAACTGCAGCCGTTCCTAATTTTCAGGCCAGGTGGTCAAGGTACTCCACTCGTGATCCGAGGATCCCCGTCACACCAAACATGCTCGCCATTTCAGCTGTGGGGGCGTTATTATGTGATAATCAATCCCACTATTCATTGGTAAACGACTAGTCCAAGAGTTGGCGGTGGATGGTGATTACTAGCTGCCTTCCCTCTAGTCTTACATTGCTAAATTAGGGACGGCTAGCGCAGGTAATCCTTGTGTCGTTTTGCGCGAAATTCGAAACAAACGAATCATAATTTTGAACTATACCGATAAGAAATGATGCAGCTAGACAGTAGCACTCGCCATTAAAAGGCCTTTTACGCAGATCTTTAAAACGAAGAATGGAATTAACTGCGGAATATGTTCACGTTTCAAACCCTAGATCGCTTATTCAGCAATAGGCTATCCAATAAGCCACTAGTCCACAAAGCTAAGGCCCAGGAAGTAAACTATTGAACTATATCTATAGGTGCTTGGTTCCTTAAAGAGGGATATGTTCTTGCATTTCCATATCAATAAAATGAATTTATTTAAATGCGTCTAGTTAAAAATACAGTCGCAGTAGTAAATGAAAGTAAAATACAGTGTTTGTGTATATATATTGTACAAGCTGTTTTTCTTGTTAGGAGCTTTATAAAATCGATACGGGTCTCTGACCGCTGTAAGAGCTGGATATCACTATTTCTCTAACACAGGTGGCTCTGACGACAGCAGTAAAATAGGACCATATTTACAGCTCTTCATAAAAACTTCTGTTTAATATATGACGCAGTATAAACACCTGTCTTTTTCTCACATTTTATATTCCAAATCATCTATATAAACTACTCATAAAATAAAATACTTAAAAGAACCTTGTGAAAATTTTATTGCACTGTTCTTTCCTTTTAGGTTTCGAATTAGCTAAAACAGATTAAGATAAGATGATTTTGGGAGAGGGGAGAGTTTCCTTGCTTATCTTCATGAGATTGTATTTGTCGTTAGAGTAGATTCCTTTTTTTAACTGTTTTGCGTGCGAGATGTTTATATACAGAAACACAGATCTACAGAGCTTTCGAATTGAAGTTCGTTGGTCACAATTGATGGAAAAGTTCGTTCAATTTTTAATTTCCCATTCATTTGACATGCTAAAAACTTTTCACAATTTTTCAAAGTACTGAAAAATAACTCTATTTTGCATTGCAAAAACAAAACTAGAACAAAACACATCTTATTGTAATTCCAATCTTGAAATTAAGTGAAATTACATAAAACGTTTAAAATGGAAATAATTGTTATGTGATATCATATCCTCTCAACTAGTGAAAGACATTCTTGACTTAACATAATATCTTTGCCCTTGTACAGACTTTTCTTAATTTAACGTCATAGGTTTACAACGATATAAAGACATTTTCAGCTTAAAGACATGTGTTTTCATCCACTTAATACTTTCATAGCTTGACATCGTGTATTTGTAACCAGGGGAAACACTATACAAGATATATTTTTAATCACAGTAAAAAAACGCGATCGATTTCTTATGTTTTAGACTGTTTTTGGTCACTAAAAAGTAATATTTATTATAAATGTCAAGCCAACTCAGGAAATATTGTATATTGAAATGATTTCTTTTAATATACTAAAAGTAAGCTACACGTCATCTATATTATGAACAATTAATAAATTCAACACTCACACGTGCAACAGAAAGTTATGGTCGTGTAAAAAACAATATTTTGCAGTATTATCTACCAAGTAAATAGTAGTAAAACCAAATATTGGTGAAGTGTAAACATACAGCTACGTTTTCCAATCAATGCATATTAACCAAAGATGTTAATAAACGATACAACACTTTTCATTGCATTTGATTTACTGGCATATAAATACATATTTTAAACAAAAGCAGGCACCATTCAAGAAACTGCGACACATCCACATCTAGTTAAACAATGTAATATAAGGGTCGCGGGTTCGAATCTCCGTCACACCAGCATGCTCACACTTTAGCCGTGGGGGCGTTATAATATGACGATTAATCCCACTATTGGTTGGTAAAACGAGTAGTCCAAGAGTTAGCGGTGGGTGATGATGACTAGCTGCCTCCCCTATAGTATTTCATTGCTAAATTAAGAGCAGTATGAGGTAACTTAGAAAATTGTTAAATAATTACATTTTAAAAATTTCCAGCTAGAGTTTGTTTGTTTTGTTTCTTTGGAATTTCGCACAAAGCTAATCGAAGGCTATTTACGCTAGCAGTTCCTAATTTAGATGTGATAGACTAGAGAGGTAGTCAGCTAGTCAATACTATCCACCGTCATCTCTAGGGATACTTTGTTTACCAACGAACAGTGGAATTGACCTATAAATTTATAACTCCTCCACTGGTGAAAGGGCGGATGACAGGATTCGAACTCACGACCTGCATGTCGAGAGCTGGGTGTCATAACCACCAGGGTCTGCTACAGTCTGTAAGAATAAAAAAGATTGACTGACACAATGGCGTATTTAAACCTTTTGTTTTCCCTTTTTCTTTATTTTTCTCTGTTGTCTCTGTTTTACTATAATTTTATATTTTTAAAGGTGCACGTTTAAAGTTAATAAAGAACACGCAGAAGTCTATTTTCGTAAAATGAATAATTTAACTTTCTAGTAATTCGAACGGCATTATAACGAAGTTTAATATGTATGTTTTGAATTCCGCGCAAAACTACACTAGGGCTATCTGCACTAGTCGCCCCTAATATAGCAGTGTAAGACTAGCTGTTTTTCAATTAGGGAAGACTAGAGCTTTTGCAGTGACGTTTGTAGATAGGAGCTAAAGGACGCTCAGCCTCAGGGCCCATGATCTTAATGGGGCCCATTGATAACTTTATTTTTTGTAAAATTACATGGGAAGTAAGGCCCACAAAAATTATTAGTCCGTGGGCCCACACAACATTAAGTCCGCCACTGGGCTCTCGTGTAGTTTTGCGCGAATTTCCAAACACAAAAAGGGTTAAGTTCCACTATTCGATTAGAATAGCCCAACAGTTGACGGTGGTTAGTGTTGTTTAGCCTATTACTTCCAGATTGGCAACAGTTAACATAGACAGCCTTCGAGCAGCTTTTCACAAATTCAAAAAACCTTCTCTATTCCTTTTGAAACTGCATCTACATGTTGTGATTTCTTTATGGTGTTTGTTAAGCACAAAGTTACGCAACAGGTGTTTTATGCTTTGGCAACCGAAGGATTCGAAAATACATTTTCAACGTTATAAGTCTTCGGACTTACCACTGTGCCTCTAGGGATGTTTTCTTTTTATAATGTACAACACATCTGTACTATTTATGGCAAGGCTAGCTGCCACCGTTCCTACTTTTGAGATACTGTTCATAAGAGAAAATAGATATTCAGACTCACCTTACCTTCGTTGGTAAAAGAGTAGCCCAAGAGTTGGCGGTGGGTGGTGACCTGCCTTCCCTCTAGTCTTACACTTCTAAATTAGGGACGGCTAGCACAGATAGCCCTCGAGTAGCTTTGTGCGAAATTCCAAAAACAACAAACAACAACAACAACAACTCACCTTACCAAGTTAAGGGATTCATTGTCACTCTTAACTTTGGGTAATGAATTTTTAACATAGCACGGATTTGAACCTATCTCGCCAGCTCCCGAAATGCGCGTTCTACTACAGGACCACTCATACTAATTACGAATTTCAAATTGTTTGAAAAATTGTACACTTTAAATTTAACTTGCAACATAATTTTGCAACAATGAGTCTGAAAAGCATATGAGTTCCAGTGATCAATACATACCTACAAGATATTGTAAAAACTAGCCTGCAACCTTGTAGAGCAAATTGAGGAACACCTTATGAACTATTTACAACTCATTTTTAAGAGATTCTACGAAATGTCCACTGCTCTAAGCAGTGATTGAAAAAACTTCATTTGTGTTGGTAGTAAAGAGTTTGAAAACTTATAAATCAGTTTTCTGATAGCAGATCCAGCTATAATCTCCGTAATGTTCTAGTTAGTGAGCAAGCTGATAATTGTATTTCATTCTGTTAATTTATGAATAATTATTATTAACTGTACTTCATTTTGTAAGCAAGCAGTCTAAACCTGTGCTTTACTTAGGAGCAATGAAATGTGAAAAGTACTATAATACTTAGGAGTAGAAAAGTCTGAAAATTATGTTTTACTCTTAAGAGTAGTGAAAAATTTAAGACTGCTTTACTCTTAGGTGTAGGAAAGTCTGAAAATTTGGTTTTATTATTTTATTATTGGACAGTTGAAAATTGTATTACACTTGGGGATCATTAGATATTTATGGAATTGCTATAAGAAATATCCAAAGAAATGCTGCAATAAAATATTCACAAACAAGTAAAGTGATACTAGTTGGACAGATTTTAAAACTTTTCAGTTCCTACTGTGGATGGCATTGTAATCTGTATGTATAAATGAAATAATTTTAAAATCTATTCAGTTAATAACACTTTACGTGATAGGTGTTTTTAACTCATAATTTTTTATGCTTCTATAGCAATTCTACAAAGAACCAATAATTTCTACTTTCCATTAAAAACTTTTTTCCTATTTATTTGTTCAATTTTTAAATGTCCGCGGAATAAACGCAGTATCTATGAACTTTCAGAACAACCATATTCCTGATAGCTAAAACTTTTACATTAACTAAAACCACAATCACAAATTTGTAAAATGTAATCCCTATTTTGTGCTACAGATAAATGTAAAAAGCTACAAAAGAAGGGTTTGTGTTTTAATTCTTCTTCTAATACATTTTGTAGCAGAATCGCTACTTCAGTTTAAAATCCACAAGTTACCTCTGTACCACTGTATATACTTCATACGTGTATAACATAAAAAAGTAAACAAACAAAAGCGGTACCTTGGTTCTCGAACTTAATCCGTTCCAGAAGGCTGTTCAAAAACCGAATCAATTTTTGCCATAAGAAATAGTGTAAATTAAATTAATTCGTTATAGACCTCCAATAATTACTCATTATGAAGCATTTTAAGTAAAAATATTGCTTATCTATACCTGTATAATAATACTTACATGCATAAAGTCACCACAAAAACTATAAACACAGTAAAAAACAATAAATGAAAATTTAACTGCACTTTACCTATGCTGAGGAAAGCTGATGGCGTAAAATGTTTTGGCATGGGCCGAAAATGGTTGAAGAGTCGTTCGGGTCATCAGTCGGGTTATTTCGGGGGTTCGGGCCACGACAGCTTGGTTCGGGAACCGAGTTTATGTTCGACAACTGAGACATTTTTTTCTCAAACAATATGTTCGAAAACCGAATTGTTCGAGAAGGAGTCGTTCGAGAACCGAGATACCACTCTACTTTACTTTCAGAACCTATATTGTAACTATGCATTGATACATAGCCCCATCTGTTGGGTTGAATTACGATTAAAAGATATTTAAGTGCTTACTTAATATGTTTAACATTTATAAAAAAATACGTATATATATATATATATATATATATACTAATCAGAATATCAAAATCACATACCCTCATAACATTCAAGGAAGCAGAAGCAGTCTTGTAGCGATTTTTCAAGCCTCTGACGTGATAAGGTAGGTAGGCAAGGTAGTGGACAAAAGAGTTACTTTTAGAAATTTTTTTATTGTTATACCCAGAATGTAGTGACGTATTACTAGTGTATATGCGCATAATATATCATGACCAATACTTTGAATAATCGATATTTCCTTTAGGAATTCAGGATGGTGGTTTTTCAGTAGTGAATTATTTGGAAAACTTGACAAAACCAACTATCAAATACTATCTTACCTAATAATACTGGTCGCTATAAATTATTGGTCAGTCGAGAGTCAGTTACATTTTTCCTTGAATCCAAAGATACGTTTTAGCAAATCTATGTTACATGTTAAAAGTATATAATTATTTTATTATTATTATTTAACAATTTTATTTATAGTCCTGTCACCGCTGTTTTTTCCTTAGACATTGTGGAACACAGTTCTGTCAGCAAGCTTCTCAATTACTATTTGAAGTATCACCACCTACTGGGAATTAGAAAAACATTATACTGGCTACACTAACATAATACGAAATGTACAATGTGCAATCGGTTTAGTTTTCTGCACAGTGATACATATTTAATACTATTAAGTATATTTTCAATTCCCATAAATAGTATAAGTATGTGATGTAATCTCCACTTGAAACGGGTGTTAGAAAATTTCAGGAAAAAAAAAAGATTCATTTTTTTACCCTTTTCTTCATTTGGCAAGTTTTTATTTCCGTATCTTTCTGTTCAGGCGAAAAGAGCAAAAACGTGTATATAAAAACTGTTTTCTACATCTCTGTTTATAAAAACATTAACCAGCTCCATTTAGAAGCAATTCATTTATATATCTATATAAATCTTTTTCGTTTATAGAATGATAACAGAATACATAGACATGTTACACCAAAACTTTGATATATATGCACATGTACACATTTTAAGTAAATGAACAAATACATAACCCTTTGCATTCAAGATAGTTATCGCCGTTCTTATCTCGTTTTCAGTGCATCTGTTGGAGTTATTTCATTATTATAATGGCCTAGCGCGTTAAGGCGTGCGCTTCGTAATCTGAGGGTCGCGGGTTCGTGCCCGAGTCGCGCCAAACATACTCGCCCTCCCAGCCGTGGGGGCGTTATAATGTGACGGTCAATCCCACTTTTCGTTGGTAAAAGAGTAGCCCAAGAGTTGGCGGTGGGTGGTGATGACTAGCTGCCTTCCCTCTAGTCTTACACTGCTAAATTAGGGACGGCTAGCACAGATAGCCCTCGAGTAGCTTTGTGCGAAATTCCAAAACAAACAAACAAAATCATTATTATAAAATTATTAATAAATTTCATTTTCATATTTACGAGTTGTAGGTAAAAACTTTCAACCTCGTTTAATTTCTTTTCCTATTAATTTAAGTCTATGCTCGTTAAAGTAATATCAGTCATTAACTGTCATCATTTACTGTATTTGAAAGCGGATGTAATAAAAATAATTCACGAGATTTAAAATAGTTACTTTTAGTTCCCTGTAGATGGCGCTAAAATGTATTGAAACAGTGCAACAAAATAAAAATTGTTGTGCTACCTGTAATTTTTAATATACATGTATATATATGTCACACCTTCTTAGTGTTTAATAATAGGAGTCTTAGCTTTTCAGGTCAACGATTCATTCTTAGGTATTGGTAATACGCTAGCTGTCCCTAATTTAGCAGTGTAAGACTAGAGGGAGCTATTCATCACCACACACCGCCAACTCTTGGGCTACTCTTTTACCAACGAATAGTGAATAGTGGGATTGATCGTGACATTATAACGCCCCCACGGCTGAAAGGACGAGCATGTTTGGAGCGATCGGGATTTGGAGCCATGCCGGGCCTTTGTGTAGCTTTCTGTTTAACAATATAGAAATGAAAAAAAAAGAGTTATAAACAATTCTCACAAGTACTGTAAAGCAATAGAATTTTCCATGTTATATTATTTTTTCAATTTAATTATACCTTATTAACTTCTCCACAATCAACTAACTGATGAAGACGCTGCCCTGAGATGTGACATTTGTATAAGTAAATAAATAAATAGAACAAGTATTATCCATCCAGAACTGACCCTATTATAACCACTCGAGAATCCTACACGGCCCGCGAAACTCAAGTTTGCTAACCATAACCTGGTTTAGTGGATTTTCCTACTCGTTTTGTAGCGTTTAAGCCTTACGGGTTCATCATACCTATAGTTTAGCTGGACGACTTATGCAACATATCAGGGTGGCTAAGGTTGAAGATGTGTAAGTAGTGTAACATCCTTCTTAAACTTCAGCATTTTATCAGAATTTCACTTGATTATACTTTCATCTATCTTTCTTTTCTTGTTGATACTTTACTGTAACATAATGCACTGTTGTTCAACATCGACGTTTCCATTTAACAATTTTCATTAAGAACGTGTAGACCAGAAAGCATTAAGTCGTAACGTAGTGACAGTCTCTCCTTTCTACGTGAGTAACAGCTTTCGAGATCGTGTCGAAACGTATTTAAGGCATGAAAGTTCATTAAAGCTACATCGGGGAGCGTTGTAGGTAGTACATGATTAAATGAGAACGTTGCGATTCTTGTTTCTTAAGTTTGTTTTTTTCTGAATTTAAAACAACATATTTAAAGGTGTGACTAGAAACTTATGTTTATTATCTTTATAACAGCACTAAGAGATATGTTAATCAAACGAACAATTTTTCTTGAGATAAGGGTTTTTTAACAAAGCAATGTACATTCAAGTAGATAAAATGTCACAGTAACAATGTAAAAGGAAAACAAAATATTTGGCTATTTAACCACTCAGACATAAAATAAACCTGTCACGTATTCTTTTAACTGATGACAATATTTGGGGACCTTAGAAGCAGCAAATCGAAGCTTTAAAAGCTGAAATGTAAAATAATATAAATTAGTCAGACATTTTTTGTATTGGTAGCAACGACATTCTACAGTCTCTCAAAAACAGACCAAGTCTAAAGTGAAAATTAATCGCATAGTAATCTTGTTCACGGTTCTTTGACCCTGTCTGTTTTTCTTACGGCCCGGCAAGGCCAGGTGGGTTAAGGTGTTCGACTCGTAATCTTAGTGTCGCGAGTTCGAATACCCATCGCACCAAACATGTTCGCCCTTTCAGCCGTGGGGGCGTTATAATGTAATGGTCAATCCTACTATTCGTTGGTAGAGTAGAAGGAAAGCAGATAGTCATCACCACCCACCGCCAGCTCTTGGGCTACTCTTTTAGTTAAATCGAGTGTCTTAA
Organism: Tachypleus tridentatus; assembly: GCF_004210375.1. Classification (NCBI taxonomy): domain Eukaryota; kingdom Metazoa; phylum Arthropoda; class Merostomata; order Xiphosura; family Limulidae; genus Tachypleus; species Tachypleus tridentatus. The sequence goes on along the minus strand of NC_134826.1, from coordinate 60,122,533 downwards.
CTACCTCGCCATGCCGGGCCTAAGAGACGGGAACAATAATACTTTGTCGATTTATTATTACATTGTTCGTTTCAAGAACAGTTGAATGGTTTGTTTTCTTTAATGACACATCTATCCCTTGGGGGGCCAACGGTAAATGTACGGGGTTACAATATTAAAATTTGGGATCCCATTCTCACATTGTACAAAATGCACATAACCAATGTGTAGCTTTGTTTTACGAAAAATAAAAATAACTATAGCACCACTTAGGTGCATTGTTAGTTGTTTTCACCCACGTATGACCACTTTAATCTCTGAGATTCTGAACATTTTCGTACTATTTGGCTAAGTAAACGTCCTCCCAGGTGAGGAAGACAAAGTCAAGAGAGAATTCGTGATTCACAAAAATTAGAGTTTTATGCTATCTGAGATATGTAACATATTTCAAACACAGTATTATAGTAGAACTATGATTTGAAAAAGATGTAAAAGATAGAAAAGATGGCAAAATTTTTGGTAGATAATTCCTTCAATAGATGTTGTGTTAACTCTCTTCACCATCGTGCTAAGCCTTTTTTTTTCAGCAATGGTCAATATTTTCATATATTTTACAAAGCAACGTTAAACCTAAAAAACGTGTTTGAAAGCATATGGTCACTATTTTATTTTAGGCTCAAATGTACTCATTTATCAGCCTGAACATTCTTTCTTGATTATTTACTATTCTTTCTTCGAACATTCTGTATATACTCAAAACGCAATTACTTTCCACCAGCAGTTTGTTTTTCTAAACGCCAAAAAATGCCACTCGTCAACCCTGTCGTGTAATTATTATACCCCTAGTGGCACAGCGACATATCTTCGGACTTACAACGCTAGAAACCGGACTACGATACCCGTGGTGAGAAGAGTGCAGGTAACCCATTATGCAACTTTGAACTTAATTACAAACAAACAAAATAAACACTATTAAGAAATAATTTTTGGTCAAAAAAGTACTTTAAATATCAAAAATCGTAATGAGACAATTTTATAATAAAGAGGTGAGCTATAGACTTTTCTTAAGCCTTATTTTTGCGTTTTGGCTCTGGCTATAAATAAAATTATGTATATATGTGTGTGGAGTAAAATAAAACCAAGTTAAAAGGAAGAACTGTGTTAGAAAACAGCAAATTAATGTTAGTTTGTTTCCCTTGATGGACACAGCAGGTAGACCATTGAGGCTTTGCTATAAGAGAAACAATGGTTGTTTGCTATAAATTAAACAAGCCGAAACAAAACTAAAATATAAAACGTTGTACCAATTGAAATGATCCCCGGGATACAGGCTATAGTGTGGGATATAAAATTTACCCTAGGTTTTGGAGGTTTTTCATCCCACATTATAGCCTGTCATATCTCTGTTCAAATATGAGGGGTTTGTGGGTTGTTGGTCTCCACAAGAGATACCTTGGGATAATGCAGTGTGTTTTAAGAAGTCAACACTCTACAACATAATTCATATTACTGCGAGATTCTCCCCTTCCTCGTTCGCGTTGTTGTTGTTTTCTATGTTGTGACAAACACTACCGTGAAGTACATTGGATGATAATGTTCTTCGATTTTTTTTTCTGTTGCTTAGTAGAAGATGCTCCCTCCCCTTCTCTCTTTCTTTAAATAATCAGAAGATTTAAGTGAAAAGTTTTTAAAACAGTGCAGTGTTTCACAGATTAACGAATTTGTACCACTGAATATATTGTTGCTCTGCTAGGATTATTATTAAGTTTTCATGGTGTGTTCGAGCATCAATAAAACAAATCCTATTTGCCTCAGAGTAATAATTTTTGGTGACTATTTCAATGGAAACACGGTAAAACACGAATCTTTGGCTAGCGATAGTTGTCGCCAGACTTACCACAATGTAGCCATCATCAGTTGTCAGTGTTATCCTGCCTGAAACCTTGTTCGATATTGGACAGTATCGTTCAACTATCGTTTCATCTTACGGCTGCAGGGAATCGATTGCATGGATGGCAACGTATAGTGCCTTCTAGTAGTCATTTTATGTGAACATGGATCTGTGTTTCCTAGAGTATTATTGGTATACTCACAGAGAACTATATTCTATAACGAATAACATTCAGTTTATTGGTGTTCGAACAGCAATTATGTACATTGTATATAATAACATATATATTGTTAAACCATTTTTTTTGGGGAAGCATTCTAAGGTCGTTTAAAAATTTAAAACGTGTACGTTCTTGTGGAGAGTTTGTAAATACTTAGACTCCCTGGTGTTAAAGTTTATAAGCTTAACTTCGTCATCAGATGTGGATATGATTGTTGTTGTTTACTACAACATCGTTTTCACTGGATCTGTGAGAAAATCGTTTGTAAAAGTACTGTTTACGATAGTTCTGTCTGTGAAAGTACTGTTTACGATAGTTCTGTCTGTGAAAGTACTGTTTACGATAGTTCTTTCTGTGAAAGTATTATTTACGATAGTTCTGTCTGTGAAAGTATTATTTACGATAGTTCTGTCTGTGAAAGTATTATTTACGATAGTTCTGTCTGTGAAAGTACTGTTTACGATAGTTCTATCTATAAAAGCGTTGTTTACGATAGTTCTTTCTGTGAAAGTATTATTTACGATAGTTCTGTCTGTGAAAGTATTATTTACGATAGTTCTGTCTGTGAAAGTACTGTTTACGATAATTCTATCTATAAAAGCGTTGTTTACGATAGTTCTGTCTCTAAAACTATTGCTCACAAGTGTAACACTTTTACTTTTTATGACGTTTATATTCTCGTTACTATAATGCCTTGTTTCTCTTTAGTTTTTAAATAATTATTAGATTATATTTATTAAAGTCGTTTGCTTTAGGAAGAAACTACATCTTGTTAATTTTGAGACTAGGTGCATGTAACAAATTACATTTTTCTATCTAACCATGAGAACCGTTGGGTGCATAACGCGGGAAATATTAATGAACGTGGCTAAACCTACTCTCCATTCTTTCTTACAGTTTGTTATCTTGTAGCACGTTGAACTATGTTATGGAGACAGGAAGCTGCAATCTGTGTTGCCTCGTGCGAAACGTAATTTACTGTCCTTTTTCACCACTAGACATCCTGTAATATTACAGTGATTCCCAACCAGAGACAAATAGCACTACCTCTGTGTGTGTATCTATAACTATTTTTTTAAGTCGTTTGTAACCTCACGTTAGAAAGTCGTTTGTAACCCCACGTTAGAAAGTCGTTTGTAACCTCACGTTAGAAAGTCGTTTGTAACCCCACGTTAGAAAGTCGTTTGTAACCTCACGTTAGAAAGCCTTTGTGTCGCTTTCAGCGAAAATTATAAAATAAACATTTAGACACATCATTTAAATGACCACGTCAGAGAACCATGAGGCTAACGCATAACTATCCCTAATTTAGAGTTACTGACCAGAGGGGAAGCATCCGGACAACAGCATGTGCGGCCTGTGAGAATATTGTTAATTCAGTAGAGAACTGAGTATTCAGGTTACATTGCCCCAGCCGCTAAAAATATGGAGCATTAATAGTAGTATATTTCAACTTGCACCTTTCGACACGCATTCCGACATGCTAACCACTAGGCCATGTTTAGTCCATGAAATCTCTTCTAATAGTTTGTAATTCATTATTTTGTCCAAGCTACAAGGGATTGTACTTTATTCTTCATAGTATGTAGTTTGATGATAAATGCTTAAAAAATATTTGATACACTTGTTAAACTTGGTTAACCGAGACGGAGTTACTTTATGAACATATTATATCTGTGCGTGTATGTATACGGTCAGCACCATCTACAAAGAACTTTTTTTCTTTAGCGGTCCTCATACAAATATTTAATATCATCGAACTCAAGACTGACGTAAAATATGTATTTAATTCATTCAATCAATTATAAAATAACGTTACCAAGCATTTCTATTCAATATGATTCTTACCTTTCTTTAAAATATTACTCAGATTTAACAGTTTGTCGAAGAAAAATGGATTGATAAGCGATAGTGATATTCGTTATCACTATGTGGTATTTTCCTGTGTAAAAGTGTCGCAGGATGGATAGTTCCCTATAATAAACACAGCAACGAGGGTTTAACTACTATGTAAAGTACTGACGAAGTGAAGGCAGTAATTACATGACTGTGAGAAAAAATATATATATTCAAGAAAACAAATGGGCGAGATAACTTTATTCATAAACACTGGCTTTAATTTAGTCTTATTTTTAAAGTAACGTTGTATTTCTGTCGTTTTGATCTTTGAATTCCTAATTATACGCAATCAGTGTTTTTTATACTTTAATACGTTACCGAAAAGTGATTAAAATGTATTTTTTGTACTTCTTTAAGTTGATAAAGTAAAAGGTTATTCCTATAAGTTATAGTTCTTGTTTGAATTAGGGCTATAGACACTATAGCTATTTCCTAGTAACTTACTGTTACCGAAAGAATCGCTCTCGACTTTCCTTAACTAGCATATTTCTAACTAATTATCAACCTATGTTAAAACAGGTTATAATATTTTTCAAAGAACAAACTGATAGAACACGTATCCCAGTTAATGCACTCTATAGAACAGGTTTTGTTTGTTCATTAATTTCGCGAAAAGCTACACGAGATCTATCTGCGCTAGCCGTCCCTAATTTAGCAATGTAAGAGTAGAGGGAAGGCAGCTAGTCATCACCACTCACCGTCAACTCTTGGGCTACTCTTTTACCAACGAATAGTGGGATTGATCGTTTCATTATAACGCCCCCACAGCCGAAAGGGCTAGAATGTTTCGATACTCGTGGTGGGCAGAGTACAGATAGCCCTTTGTATAGCTTTGTGCTTAACTTCAAACAAATAATCTTTAAATTGTAATATATGTCATCCATCGTAGGCCCGGTATGACCAGGTGGTTAGGACACTTGGCTCGTAATTTGAGGGTGGTGGGTTCGAATCCCCATCACATCAAACATGACACCTTTTCAGCCGTGGGGGCGTTATAATGTGACGGTCAATCCCACTATTCTTGGTAAAAGAGTAGCCCAAGAGATGACGATGGATGGTGATGACTAGCTGCCTTCCCTCTAATCTTACGGTGCTAAATTAAGGACGGCTAGCTTAAATTGCCCTCGTGTATCTTTGCGCGAAATTCGTAATCAGGCAAACATCCATCGTAGTTATCATTCTCTAGGATCTGCCATCTATAGTAATTAGTATATCATTCTGTAGTATCTGCCATCTTTAGTAATTACTATATCATTCTCTAGGATCTGTGACCCATCGTAGTTATCTTATCATTCTGTAGGATCTGTGACCCATCATATATACCATATTATTTATTCACATCTGTAATCTTTCGTAACAGCTGTCACCTGTCATAATTACTACATCACTTTGTTATCTCTAGACAGCGTCCTTGCTATTTCCCAATATAGTTTGTTTTTTATTGCTGGTAAACCCTGTTTTAAGATTTGGAATAATTTATTACATAGGGACGGTATTTTTACAATAAAATGTGCAGGCTAAGGAATGAATCCAGCTCAGAAGTTCAAGAAACACAGGCCATAATAGAGTTTTAACGGATCTCTTTAGAAATTTGTTTGAGATATTGAGTTTATTTAAAACTTATTTTTCTTGTGCAACGCATGTTCAGTTATTTTGAATCCACCGATGGGACAGCGGTAAATCTGTTGACTTTCAATCTGGGGCTCGACTCCACGCGCTGTACACAGTAGATAGCCCAATGTGGCATTGCCACAGAACAAACACACACATTATTTCGACCAAGATATATATAAGTAAATATCAAAGAGAATATGTTTAGTGCTAACTACGAATCTACACAATAAGCTATCTGTATTTTACCCACCACTGGTACTGAAACCCGATTTTTAGTTTTATAAGCCTTAAGACTTACCTCCAAACAACTGGGAGACAACACAATATGAACACTTAATGAAAGAACAACAAAATTTGAAAAACTAAAATGTTTATTTGGTGTGTGGTTTTGGAGTTCAGCAGTCTCTTCTCTTGTTTCTCTAGTTTTTTATTCACACTCCTCCATGTCTTTTATCAACTTTCTCTCTCTTCTAATTCTATCGCACTTTCTAGATTATTCCACCCTGTCTACTCATAACTTTGCACACTATTGCATTTGTTTTCCTACCCCTGTTTCTGTCCTTTGTAATGTCATATATTCGGTATCAGCTGTTTGCTGTTAGTTACAGTTTTGTTTTTTTTCTCCTCTTCTCACTGTTCCGTTCTGCTTCCTGTTGATTGACCGGAAGATGTGTCGTGGTTAAGCTACTGATAAATGAAAAGAGAGATTCGTGGAACTTATCTCAAGAGTTTCTATTTTTAAACTTTTTTTTGGTATACAAGTAATTTCATAACTACATAGAAATTAAAGGCGGCTTTTCAGACTATACAAACATACATATATATATATATAGAAAACAGAGGAAATTTGTCGCCCATTGCCGGGAACTTGGCGACCATTTGCCTTTTTTGTAATGGACATTTTCCGGTACGCTTACAAGGAAACGAAACCATCATTTAACTGTGTACAAGGAAACATAGTAAGAACTAGTATCACGAATGTAACTTACAGTGGTATTATCTGTAAGCTCTGTATTTTCTTCGGTAATTCAAATATAAAGGATATTTAAACTGTCATATTTTACCATCTTTGCAACATATTTTAATTTTGTACATTACTCTTATGCTATTAAACCTTAAAGCATTACAATCATTTTTGTAAATGAAAATATCGCTTTTAATCAAGACTGTAGAGGTTTTGATCTGCACCTTATGTGTATATTTGATTTGGGCAATAATTTTAAGCTTTGCTTCTGCTGTGCTACAAAAGAAGTAGATGGTGCTACGTGACGTCTCAAGTAACCTATAAATCATGTTTGTTACTCACACTGATTATTGTGCAGGTGAATTGTTTGCCTCAAATTGAAAATCTAAATACAGTAAAACCTGTCTAAAGCGGAATCGCACGGGACCGAGTAAAATTTTCTAGCTTAAGCAGGTTTTCTGGCTGAGACATATTGCACATGCATTTCCTTAATTATATAAAATTTTTGAGCGGAACGTTACACTTGCTTGACTCAAGGGAAGTAAAACATTTGTGAATAAAGTTATTATACTGTTTATGCTATATCTATTAGAATAAGAACAAAAATAGACATTCAAAATTTACATAAGTACACAAAATGTTAATCAAATTTATTTGAAGAGTGTGTCCACTTTCAACTGTTTCGTTTTTTTAATGGGCTTTCTTATACGGTTAAAAGAAAACGCCAATTCTACGGCCTTTTCATGAAGTTCATTTTCCCCTTCATTTTTACATACAATTTGATAGCGTTAATATAACTTAACATTTACAATGAAGTAGGAATTTTTATTTTCTCTCTATCTTTTTACTGTTACCATCTTGTGATTCTATTATAGATTTTAAATAAATTTCATCAGTTTCTGTTAAAACATTCTTGTCAACTTTCACATAATTTTCCGCGTTCACAAAATCATCTGCATCAATCCTCTCAACCAGAGTTTGGATTACACAAGAATCGTCATAACAAACAACTTCTACACAATCTCCGCCGTTATCAAGAATGAATCCACAGTTTCAAAAGCACTTTATTACGCATTTGATTGAATGACTTAAAAATGTAATTGCATCTAACACGTCAGTTTTCATGGTCATTTCAGATGCTCTCTTACAGACGTCTATGTTTGCAATAATATGTTGAAGCATCAATTTTTCTGTATATCAATTTTATACACTGTATAATTCCATTATCTAGTGGCTGTAGTACTGATGTTGTACATGAAGGTAGAAAGACTAAACGAATATTTGAAAGTTGAACTTTTGGATGACAAGTTGCATTGTTTAGGAAAAGTAGAATATTCCTGTTTTCTTCTTTCATTCTTTTGTTTAATTTGTTAAAAAAAATTTTCGAAAATAGCACTTGTCATCCACACTTTATTATTCGCTTTCCTTTCCACAGGAAGTTGATTCTTCCTTAAATATATGAAACAGCGCGGATTTTCACTTTTACCTATTACTCATGGTATATTTCCCTACATTTTAAAATCAGGGAAGATAGGAATTTATTTTTACGTGCGAATTATTTAAAGAGTAGAATTTTTCACTTAAAAGACAAATATAAGTCTTTAATCACGAATCTAATTTAACTGCAAAAATGACGACAGAAAAAAGAACAGAATATATTCAATCAATACTTGCTGTAACAAAATGTCCGAGAATTTATTAATATTTAAGCAAATTATTAATCAAATAAGAAATTAATATTCAATCAAAAACATTTTTTCCGCCTACTCAAGTTCTATTCCCACTTGTAGATAGATGTGGTAGGTGAAATACAGTTTTTCATCCGCGTTACGCAGGTTCCACCATATTGAGGGCCTTTACTAGCGGGAAGCCTTTTAATAAGAGAAATATTAAGATAATACTGCAAAATTTTGATATTTCCGGCTTGTACATGTTTCCGCCTTAGACAGGTTTTACCGTAATTATAATTTTTGTTGCTATTTTTAAAATTCTTATAACTTGAATGGGAATATGCTGTTTTTTTTCAAATTAATATCCAAGTACTAAATCTAAGTGATTAATTCTCAAGTATTATCCAGGGGTTACTTTTGCCTTCATGTTTCTAAGGTAAGCTTGAAAACGAATCATACTCTTTCTTCCATGGAACAATTTGTTTGTTTGTTGAATCTCGCGCAAATCTAGATGTTCAAATTTTACAAGTGATAGAGTGAAAGGAAAGCAGTTTAATCAACAACATTAACCATCACCTCTTGGGCTATTCTTTATCAACGAAACGTGTGATTGACTATCACATTATAACGCTGATAGGGTGGGTGTGATCGATGACGGGATTCGATTCAACGACTTGCAGATTGCACATCCAGTGCCCTAACCATCAGTCAATATCTCTGTGCGATTTTGTTGTCACGAATAACAAAAAACAGAATTTCACAGTAAGACTAACAATATGTTCATGATTGGCTTAGATACTGGACAGCATGCTGATTTCTAGCTCACGGTAACACTAACAATGTGTTTATGATTGGCTTAGATACTGGACAGCATGCTGATTTCTAGCTCACGGTAACACTAACAATATGTTTATGATTGGCTTAGACACTAGACAACATGCTGACTTCTAGCTCACAATTAAACTGACATTACAGTCATGATTGGCTCAGCTACTGGACAGTGATGACTTTCGTCTCTCAGTAAACCAGACAATGTGGTCATGACTAACTCAGCTATTGAGGAGAATGCTACTTGCAGCTCACAGTGGTTATGAATGGTTCAGCTACTGACTTAACATGGTGATTTAAGACTCACAATAAGCCAAACGACATGATCGTAGTTGGTTGATCTAATAGATAGCGTGCTGACTTCCAGCTCACAATGAACCAGTCAAATTATGACTGGTTCAGCAATTGGACTGCATGCTGACTTTACTCTCATAGTGAACCAATTAATGAGTGTATTTCTTTACAATAGATATTGGATTTTTAATGTAGTTGTGCATTGTCAAATGTGGATAGTAAATAGCAAGTTACACTTGATGAGAAACGATTATTTTTTAGCTGTTTCTGCTTCTTCAAATAAAGGAAACTTTCTTTTTTATGTCTTAAATTGGTTTGACAAAAATCGGATAACTCATGACACCAATTCATTAACACTATAATAAATGTTACTGCATTCTGTTTAAAGCTAGAGCTAATGTAATAAAATAAGTAAATAAATTTTGGTTCATGACATGAGTTATTCGTTCTGGGTCGACGCAAGCACTAACACTTAACGAATTTTCTAGTTATTAATGTTGGAAGTCAGTTAGGTTGATTGGTTAAGCTAATGACAAGTATCTTTCTTTGTTGATTGATTCTGTACAAGTTTTAATCACTTCTTGTTTCAACCGCTATGAATAAATTCATATTTCTAGCCCCAAAAGCTATTTTAACTTTATTTTGTCTCTTTTGACTTTTAATGGCGAATAGATTGTCTTTAAATGTGTTAGTTTAGTATATCAGTGAACTAATGAGAAAATGCATTTTTGACTAATTGTAGACTGTTACTGATATTTATGTATTCAACGCTTATATCATAAATACTGAAAGCGGTACTGGTTAGTACACACTGTTTAAAGGCGGGTGTAGATTATTCAAGGATACACAATCAAACTGAAAAAAAGGTTGTTCACACTTTGAACAACGTGTCCTATTATTCGTGGGCTTACTGCTAATTTGTAAATGTCGTTCATACTTTATGCAATGTGTCCTCTTATTTATGTGCTTACAATTAAGCTGTAAAGGGCGTTCCTGCTTTAAGCATGTGGCGTGTTATTTAGAGGCTTGCAGTTAAGCTGCAAAGATTGTTATACTTCAAGCAAAATATTCTTAAGAATTAGAGAGAGCGATTCACGGTAAAGTTATAAGAACATTTGATAGGTAGACAGTCTAAAGTTCTCTCACCTAAAACGTGAAGTGAGCTACTTTCTTTTAACAACAAAGATGGAGAGAAATGAATCGTTTTGATGTATAGTATGGCTAGGTATGAATCGTTTTGATGTATAGTATGGCTAGGTATGAATCGTTTTGATGTATAGTATGACTAGGTATGAATCGTTTTGATGTATAGTATGGCTAGGTATGAATCGTTTTGATGTATATTATGGCTAGGTATGAATCTTTTGATGTATAGTATGGTTAGGTATGAATCTTTTGATGTATAGTATGGCTAGGTATGAATCTTTTGATGTATTAATCGTTGCCTTAGATTTTACACTCGTAACAAAATGATTTATTTCGGGTCATGTTATCGGGAGTGAAGCATACAAGTCACCAACTCGAAGAAGTTTATCTGTACAATAAAGAACTCACGCAGAGAGAACTGAATATATATCAAATAACGTCTTTATTTATGTACTGCTGAATAGTTCATTTATATCGAAAGTCTCAAGGTTATCTTGAAACATTACTAACTCTAAGTCATAAAATTCTTCACTTTGAAAGCCTGCAGGTTCATTAATAAGATCATCTGTTATGTTCAATAACATAAACACACCATTAGTTAAGTTATCAACTAAGATAACACGAGAAATTCTCTCAGTCATAATCTGTACAATTTCATTAACGATTCTTCAAAGACATATTTCAGTAGTTTTACTATAAATGTCATCCAATCTACTGTTTTTTAGTACAGTTAATGTTCTCCCATTTTCTTTATACATAATACATTATTGAACTTTAAGTGAAACAATGTTAGACTAGATCAGAAATAGCATACTTACAGAAACGTCTATGTAACAAAGTTCTTGTAGAGTCTTTAAGTGAAACAATGTTAGACTAGATCAGAAATAGCATATTTGTAGAAACGCTTGGGTGGCAAAGTTCTTGTAGAGTCTGGATTATTTGTATCTTCTTCTAGAGTTAGATCAGGTCGTTGTAGCAACTTGATAAGTGCGAAAAAGTTGATGTTTAGAGTCGAAAACACAGAATTATATACATAATTTGTGGTGTTTTTCCGATTGTCCAAGAAGCTTAGCAGATCTACTTTCAAAAGTAGTGCTTTTAACTCTTCTGGTACAAAGGGGATCTTTCAATAATAAGTAGACTATGTCATCAGAATGTGATCAAAATTCACTTTATTATTTGTCTTTGCATACCTTATTTCTATCTCTTATCCAACACCTTTGGCGAAATCAGGGCGTATAGGTATAGTGACAAACCATGTAACTCTGGCCTCTTCACTAAGAGTATTTCACTCTTGTCTTTCATCACCCTCTTGAATATTTTTATGTGAAATTGGTTCATTTTGTTGTGTTTTTTATCTAACTGTTGGAGGTTTATCAACACACCACGTCTATCTGGCTAGAATCTTTAACTGCATTTTCTAGCCTCGAGGTCAAAATTAGAATGTCCCGGGCTAACTCCTCTGATGGTTTCAAGCATGTATCTTTATTATTTGGTATTGGGATTCACAAGAGTCCATATTTTTTATAACATTTTTTATCTGCCACTTTCTTTACACTATATGTTGAAACATAAAATGTACTTCTTGAAAACCTTTAAATACATATATACTTTGCATTCGTATTCCACAAATAATTTAAATGTTTTGATGTATAATAGTATGGCGAGATATGAATCGTTTGATGTGTAATATGGCAAGAAATGAATCATTTTGATGTATAGTATAGTGAGATATGAATCGTTTGGATGTATAGTATGGCGGTATATGAATAGTTTTGATGTATAATATATCCAAAAACAACACCATAAAAAGTATTACATAAAATACGGACATGAAGAGACAACTTGGTCCTTGGAGGCTGTTCACCCTCAAGATAATTAAAAATTCAAACCTACCTTTCATTTTTCAGGAAATCTACGACTATTCTTTTCTTAAGGTAATGTACAGCATCGGTGTCCACCACTACCCAGCAGCTAATTTCTATACACAGCATTGTAAGTGAGGTATGAGTAGTGACTTTTATATAATTACCTCATTTGACTTATAATCAGTATATCTGTAAATCCATCATAATATTCTACTAGCTTTAATATTACTAACGGACAACTGGTTCAAAAGCTTAGTAACATACCTAAAGGGAGGGGCTTAGGTAAGTGCGGGACCATGTGTAAATATAAAATTACTGGGTTCTGGGTCAGACCCTTTGCAAATTTAAGACAGCTGGGCTTTAAAGGAGAGGACTTAGCTAGGTTGAGTGGTCCTGTGACTGTTCATAACGATGGATATATTAACACATTTCCGTATTTTTTGAGAGGTGAATATGATCAACGCTGCGTGTCAGACTTCTGCTGAATGCCTCTAATTGCTCATGCATTCGTTCTTTGTCAAAGAACAAACATTTTGACTGTTTTGAGTTTATCTGGTAGGGTATTAAACTTAATCATTTATACAATAGCAGTAATAGCAACCAAGAGCATGGAATACAAAAAGACCATGAGGCAAATGCGAAAAAACAATTTAAAAAAAATTCTTGTTTAATCACGGGACCCGGTGTGGCTGCACTGCTCATGCCTATTAAGAGTGCTTGCTTATCTACTACTATCCTAAAATCCTGTTCTTTAGTCACGCTATTAAGAAAGATACTCATCTATATTAAACGTGTGATCCAAATTATGATAGCCAAAATGCATTACCACGCAGTTACTTAATTAAGGGTCTTCAGCTATATATTTGTTCAATTTACAAACAAATCCAAGTTATTGTATAACACCTCAACATCCTCAGTACACTAGAATATCCAAGGGCTTAATGTCTCCAGCACATTTTACAAATTTATCATTTATGATAACATATTAACATAGGTATGAAAAAACATCGATCTCTGAGATACGATGATTACAATTTGAAGTGATCTCCATTAATATTGCTTTCTATCATCTAAACACACCACGATCAAATTAACCGATCTTATTTTCTGACTTTAAAATAGGAGTACGCTTGGCAATTCTCCAATCATAAAGTAACTGCCAACTATGTATTGACCAAGTAAAAGAAAGAAAGAGGCTTACATGACTTTTGGCTTCCTTTACAAACCCTAGAAAAACTCTTTTATGGCCCTGATGCCTTATTTGTTGTTAATATTTCAGTCTTTCTGCTTATCTTCGTGGAATTAATAACTACATAATATAGGACAATTTCATTATTTTCAGTAGACTTCTTAAAGTTAGGAATATGGCTAACATATTTTTGTGCATAAGCAAAACATAACACAACGTTTAGAAACTAACAATAACATAGTTTTAAACAAAAGCCATACTATTCAAGGGTTCAATCACTATTTTAACGCTTTTTATCAAAGTTATATACATTTTAAAAACATATCTGTCAATATAAACCTCTTAAACTTATGGCATTTGTCTCGGATCTCCTCCTTTATGTTTTTAATAAACCAATTTGGTTTGATCATATTTATTATCTTTTAATAAACCAATTTAGTTTGATCGTCCTTATTATCTTTTAATAAACCAGTTTGGTTTCATCCTATTTATTAAACTATGTAACACAAATTTTGTTTCAGAATAGTATGTGTTATTTCTTAATTGCTTATGCTGTAAAAGTACAGAAAATGGCCATTATTCCCTTCAAACTTTGCTAACCCGGCATGGCCAAGCGTGTTAAGGCGTGCGACTTCTAATCTAAGGGTCGCGGGTTCTCATCCCCTTCGCGCCAAACATGCTCGCCACTTCAGCCGTGCGGGCGTTATAATGTGACGGTCAATCCCACTATTCGTTGGTAAAAGAGTAGCCCAAGAGTTGGTGGTGGGTGGTGATGACTAGCTGTCTTCCATCTAGTCTTACACTGCTAAATTAGGGACGGCTAGAACAGATAGCCCTCGAGTAGCTTTGTGCGAAATTCAAACTTTGCTTTTGCGAATTAGATAATAAAATTTAGAAATTAACCTATTTCATATGTAAAAACGAGCAAATTTGCACATTTTCAATTACATAAGGTCTGAATAAAACAACATATGAATCAAGATTTACGTATATTTATACTAAAGTTATACAAAAATGTTTAGAAGTGGGTAGTTTTTCGAGATTTGCGACTGTAATGCAAATCACTTTCACGCATGAACCCTCAAATATAGTCTTCCATCATGTTTTCGTTATACTCTCCTTAGTAGCGGCGTTCAAAGTCCAGTATATCTTGGTGGAAGCGCTCCCCTTGCTCCTCTGAGTTTGCTACCATGTTCTCCTTGAACTTATAAAGATGAGCATCAAGGATATGGACTTTCAGGGACATCCCGCATCTCATTTTGCCATAGTTCTTCACCAGAGCCTCAACCAGGTGTCCTTGCTGTCCCAAAGGCAAAGATAACAGCGAAACTTGGTAGAGCTTCCTTGAAGACCCATCAGGAATGCCACCATTTTGAAGTCTCCGATAACCTCCCAGCCATACTCATCATACATCAAGGCTTCTAGCAAGGTCTTGACGCTGTTGTATTCCTCATGGCTCTCTACTCCCTTTGTACCATCCTACAAAAGAGCAAAATAAAATTGTTATTATGAAGAATAAATTTATTTCATCCACAACTAATGTGTAAGAAGTTCATGCAAAGTATTTTATATGTGATATTTTTTCTATACCATTGGAAATTTGAAAAAAAAAATTAATTAAAAGATATTTAAATTTTAAAAGGTCTAAAATTTGTATAATATAAAATCTTACTATTCAAGCAAGCAAAAATTGTCCGTTTTACCTTCTAGAGTTTTTTTCAATGCTCGCAGGTAAAATGAGGTACCCAGGGTTCGTCTTGATCCCTGACAGACATGCCGATATATGTCTTGTAGGCTTCACAAATTTTAGCAGATGTTTTCACAGAGTACTGTTTCGCTCTTGTCTTTATAAATTGTCCATGTACATCGCAGAATGCGTCTGGAGAATGCTTGTAGCTTCTTGATGCCATCTCTGATAAAATCAGATAGGTCTATGTGTTCACTTAGGCAGCTAGAACTAAACTGAAGTGGTGAGCTCCTGTATATATATATATTACTATGGAAAGTTCTAGAAAATTCTAAAAGATTGTTGAAAATTCCCATACGTTTTACAACATTCTAGAAAATTCTTGAAATTTCCCGTAAGTTCTACAACATTCTAGATAATTCTTGAAA
The DNA here is from genome assembly GCF_004210375.1 of Tachypleus tridentatus. Taxonomy (NCBI): domain Eukaryota; kingdom Metazoa; phylum Arthropoda; class Merostomata; order Xiphosura; family Limulidae; genus Tachypleus; species Tachypleus tridentatus. The sequence goes on along the minus strand of NC_134826.1, from coordinate 60,106,856 downwards.
ATTCTTGTAAGTTCGAGAAAATTCTCTATCAGCCACTTAGCACTGAATTTATCTGGAATGTTCTGGAAAATGGGTAAATTTGAAAATTTCATTACCTAGATCACAAAAGCAAAGTTTGAAGAGAAAAATAGGTCTTTTCCATTTACTTTAGGCATAAGCAACTGGGAAATAACGTTTTCTGCCCAGGAACAAGAAAAAGTAAAAACTTTGTTACGTAGTGTTATCTTTTAATAAACCAATTTGGTTTGGTTTTACTTATTATTCTTTAATAAGCCAGTTTGGTTTGACCCTATTTCCTCTTCTTTAATAAGCCAGATTGGTTTGACCCTATTTCCTGCTCTTTATAAGAACATGACTATACTGAATTAAATGCATTGTATTCCAAGGTTTGCTAATGATGGGTCTAGCCTCATGTCCTCAAAATTGGCTTTCTGAAAATTTTATTTGTTTTTATTATTTTCTATCTCAACATGTAGCAAAATATTAACAGTAATATACAATGATCGCGCTTTTATATTTTTTCCCTACTTTGATTGTTAAAATCGTATTCTCATTAGCGCTTAACAGTGAATTTGAAATCAATGGTGTAAGATTTACTCAGCAGTTAACAACACAATCGCATCAACAACAACATGGCATCCACGGAGATGAAAGCAAAGTGCGCAGTCCTTTAAAGAAAGTTTTATAGTATGGTGTGTGCTCTATAGTTACAGTGTCTGCCGTACTCGAAACTGCATATTTGGAATCGAAACTATACCTATGATAATTTAATACTGTTAGTTTCAACTACACAAAGCTTTAGTGGCGTTGCCTTAATCCTTTATGTCTTATGGCGTGTTTTTTTTAGATAAATAATGTTGGTAAAGCCCTGTATAATTATTTCCAGCTTAATTGTTTTGTTTATCGCAGGAAATGAAATGCTTCGATACTGGTTTAATGCCCTGTTAAAATTCTTACCATAGGTTAAACTATAAGTTAACGAACCGGAAAACTGCTAAATTTGATTCTGTTCTACGGAAGTCTCATGTTTTCGTAGGGGGCGTCGAAAGTATACAAAGTACATCGAATAATGCGGTTTTTCTCATGCTTCACCTCGTGTCTTGTCGCAACAGTTTTATAATTTTCCTTCTCATTTATAATATACATTATAAATGTTTCTGTTCAGTATAAGATGGAAAATGATTAAATGTATATACGAGCAGCTTAGCTTGCCTGGAAGTTATGACATAGGGAGCGTAAACGTGTTCGGTAACAATAAAGGAGTTATGTTAGGCTTTATCGCTTGAACTGCGCACCCGGGAGACGCGTACTTAAGGTATTTGTGTGTGGAGTACACATGTGCAATAAACACGTGCTAATAAATCTTGAAAGTATAACAAACTGAAACAGTACTGCATTGGCTAGTCAGCAACAGAGTTGAAACACTAAACAATGTGTACCTTAAGGAATACTTTTACATAGAGCTACAAACAGCTGATTTTATTGGATTCATATTTTAACTTTATATATCATGGAAGAAAATTATTACCTCTAGGGATATAACGTACGAGCGTCTCAGCATCAAAATTTGATTTTCACCAAATTATTAGTGGCTCTAGTAAGACTTCAGAAGAAGAAATATTGAAATAAACAGAAACCTAAGTTTATTGAAACTCGATGCATCTTCTTCGTAATGTGCCATCTGTTGAGGCAGTATAGAGTATTTAGTTAGACTTCTAATTTGTTTGTTTTTAAGGTAAATAGCAGCCATAAAGAATATGTGTATTAATGTTTCTCAATTTAGGCCCGGTATGGCCAGGGGGGTTAAGGCGTGCGACTCGTAATCTGAGGAGCACGAGTTCGCATCCTCGTCGCAACAAAAGATGCTCGCCTTTGCAGCCGTGGGGGCGTTATAATGTCACGGTCAATCCCACTATTCTTTAGTAAAAGAGTAGCTCAAGAGTTGGCAGTGAGTGGTGATGACTAGCTGCCTTCCATCTGGTCTTACACTGCTAAATTAGGGACTGCTAGCGCAGATAGCCCTCCAGTAGCTTTGCCCGAAATAAAAAAAACACAAAAACTCAATAAACAATCTTCTTCATTTAGAATTTAGGTGACATCAATAAAGAGATATGTCCTGCACTTTAATACAGTATCTCATATCAGATTGTAACATAAAAGATAATTTGGACGTAGGTGCTTGCCATGACTGTGATCTCTTTCTGGATGGTCCTGGTACTACAAGTGGATCCACATTCCGTTGTTTCCCATTGCCACAGAGTACAAGGAATATCCCCGTCTTGTAAATTCTAAATATCTGATCTGATTATATTTTTATAATATGAGTGTATTAATATCTTGCGTGAGAAAGGGTTGTCACATTAGCGACCATCGTTCGATGGTATCACCAACAAATTTTCAGAGATTATCAAAAGTTAGTTCTGATACATATCATTTCAGAGTAACTTGCCTTCCAGTGGCACAGCGGTATGTTGGTGGACTCACACCGCTAGAAGCCGAATTTCGATACCCCTGGTGAGCAAAGCACAGGTTGCTCATTACGTACCTTTATAATTAACTCAAACAAGATAAAAGTTCTTGTTGTTATTGAAGTTGCAAGTTTCAGTTTTTATTATCACGATGGACAAGAAAATAGATAACAAACTGGTAAATGAAAGAAGAAACAGATTATTTTTACCTCCCAGGTTCACTTCTGAATTTCAGAAGACAAATGGAACAGAGAAGATTAAAAAAAAAAAACGACCTACAGGTGGTTCAAATTGACGTGTTTAATTGGCTGATGTGAATGTGACGAGTCCAAGCTTTTGTTATCATATTTTGCTATGTTGTAACACATCTAAGAGGAATTTGATGTTCCAAACATACTTTCCTCGATATATTTTTGGAGGTAAAAACAAACAAACGAATAAAAACAAGATTTTGACGGTATAGTTAAAACTCGAAGTTAATGGCAGCCAGTTTTTTTCTTTTGATATAAAATCACAACTTTGAAGAACAGCGAAGTCGGCCATTACTCTGTCTAATATAAGTCGCCTAGTATTCGGCGAAAGACCTTGTTGTCACTAGAAATAGCAAAACTAATGTGGTTCACATATTATTATACATTCGTCTTTCCTCGTAAGATTTTATTCATTCAAAAGACAAAGTTCTTCGATTATGATTGGCCAAGCAGGGCAACTAATGTGGCAGTTTCTTTCAGTTTTAATGTATTCTAATACAGTTATCTTCCAGTTCTTTAGGATATTTTGCTGTACGTTACTACAAGAGCAATGGCAAAGAAAAAAAATCGCGTATGATACGAACTGTTTACGTTTATTTAATAAGTAAAGTTGTTCATTGGTTAATGTGAGAGAACTTCTTGTAATCGACCCACTGTGTGAATCGTTATCTATATAGTAGGATTGGCCATTGTGGTTATAATGGTGATTCAAGTAATGGGATTGACTATCACGGTTATAATGGCCACTCAAGTAGTGGGGTTGATTGTTACAGTTATAATGGTCACTCGCGTGGCGGATTGACCATCATGATTATAATGGTCACTCAAGTAGTGGAATTGACTATCACAGTTATAATGGCTTCTAAGTTGAAAGTGTGGAGTATGTTCAGTGGCGTATCTTGGTTCGAACCTCTATATTCAGAACCGACAAGCTAACCACAATGTCATCCTATCTTGAAGATATAAAGACGATCATATTTTGTGACTCGCTATTAAAAGAGTTTCTATTATTAAATATCTGTGAACGTGGCTCACGTCTCATTCTAATCCGCTGTTTTTACAAATTAAAATAAATAAATAAAATTTGATTAGTAGAACTGGCTTCACTGCACTTAATACTACATGACAATCCCAGGTGCTGATCTCTCGTACGAAGACCTTCACAATTGTCGCTTTCGCTTGGCCAGAACTTGCCTTACAAGTACTTTCGACTGCTTCTTAGTCAAGTGTGTTAAACGAGAGTAAATGTTTTCGATACTTTGTCCCTGTTTTTTAATAATTATAAAAAGCTTTTGTTTCTACAAAATCGCAATACCACCAAGATTCGATATCCTCTTTTTACCTACAAAGTCTTTTCAATTGTTCCATTGTTATTATATTGGTGGGAAAAGGTAAGAGTGTGGAAGTAAAACTGAAAGGTAAACATTCTGTAACCAGTTTCAAAGGAATGAATGAGTGAGAATACAAAATCTGCGCAAATTATCATTTGGATGTAGAGATATAATGTTTCAATACGAAACTAATACGGTAAACAATAGCAGGTGCACGTGCAGCATGCATTACTGAAGCGGATTCTCGTGCCCTTCACGTACCTTGTATGATCACCAAGTACATTTGGTAAGAAGCCTATGAATCTGTGAGAGCCCTTAGCTTCTTTCTTTGTGGTATGATAAAGAAAAAAAACTAATTTATACTGAGTATACAATATAGGAGTAACTATTATGTAATTTCCTTTTCTTTGTTCCGGTAAGTTTCAGAGAAAGGGAGTCATATTCAAGTTGTTGCTTAGGCAAGTGGAAGTGGAGAAGACAGACCTTCCTTCAGGTAGATACGCCTATTAGAACTCAAATGGTTATGACAACAAAATAGGTTAAAATCACATAGAGACGCCCATTGACCAAGGTCAGAACGCCGTAATTTATTAAAAGAAAACGGATAACTACAGAAATGTATTTCAGTTACGCTATCCATATCTTACATACCTCTTACAGAAGTCCCCAGGTGGCGCAATAATATGTTTGCGGACTTATACTGCTAGAAACCGGGTTTCGATAACAGTGGTGGACAGAGCACAAATGCCCCTTTATATAGCTTTGTACGTAATAACAAACATCAACATCAAATCTCAAATCAGTAAACAAAATCGAGAGTTTATAATAAAATAATTACTTTCTCAACATGGACAAAACGTCCAGATAGGAGATCGTTTTGAACTAGGGATCAGAAGATAAGTTAGCAGTCCGTTGCCCAAGAATTTCACCCTCTCCTTCAACTGAATAATGGGAGTGACTGTCACTGTTACATTACGAATACAATTGAAAACGCAGAGAGCGTTAAGTTGAATTACGTTTCTAACTCGGAACTCTTTGACCGTAGTGTGTCACGGTAATAATTAGACCAAACTATACGCTTTCGTAACGAAAGATTTTATACTTCAAGATTAGTTAACAGAACAAACGCACCTTGTCATTTTACGAACCATATAATTTACTTTAAAATATTGTTACTTGTTATTTCTGTGTTCTACCATTACTCTTCGTTTCAATGGCGACAGAAATGTTTACATCAGTATGTGTTTATGTTTTGAATGAAAAACGTTTTTACGGTAACAACAACAGGCAAAAGTGAGCACGTAACCTAAAATTACCCCAGCATGAACTTCTGACTAAACGTTTCATTTGTTGATCATCTCTGTCAGACTTAGTCAGGCAAGTGAAAGCCCAGCACTAGGTAAACAAGTGTTGTCAATTAGTCATATGTTGTCTGATTTGAGCTAATGACATTTTTTTTTTTTTTCAATTTCGGGCTTGGTGTGATCTAGTGGTTAGCATGATGGAATGTGGAACTGAAAGTCCGTGTTGTGTGTTCCATTAATGCAAAATATCGTACTTCGCACTTTGGGACCGTTGGTGCGTTATAAAAGTGACGGTCAAATCCTACTGTTCCATCAGAATAACTTAATATTTGGCGGCGAGTGTTTTTAGTGAGCTATCTTTCCTCTAGTCTATCAATTCAGTATTAGAGACAGTTAGCCCACATAACCCTTATTGTAGTTTTGCGCAAGTCTCTAAAATAAGCGAACTTTCCGTTCTAAAGGAAAATATTGGATTTTAAAAAAATGAAATAGAAGTTAAATATATAGTGTGATGTCCCAGCTCTTTCTATTTTATCCCTCTTATCCCAAACACTTTTTTATACGATGGGATGAGCTGGAAGCCCTACTCCCATTTCTACCTTTTTCCCTCTCGCCTTGAACATCCGGAAACAAAGTACATATCTATTGGATATTGGTCGGAAGTTGTCTGGACAGAAAGTGGATAGATCTATTAGATGTTAGTTGAAAATTATCTGGAAACAAAGTGGATAAACCACTTTATCTCAAGTCAAATTTTATTAATCAATTGGATTTTAAAAGAATGGTGTTTATAAATAAATTGAATAGATATGCTGGTTATTAGTCGAAAGTTCTCTAAAGATAGTGATTTTTATCTATTGAATATTAATGGGAAGGTGTGACAAAATGGATAACTTCATTGACAAAGTGGATAGACCTGTTGAATATTAATGGGAAGTTGTGAGAAAGTGGTTTTACGTACTATTTGTGTAAGTTGAAATTATCGTTTGTCAAATAAGTCAGGATTACTTTAAGTGACTTGACATTGAGATGAAAGTTTGTTGTTCTGGAAAGAATATTTTTTTGTTATCAGCAAGAGCATACATGTTAAATCATGGTAGCATTAATTTAGGTCTATTTTCAATGCGCAAGATATAATTAAATAATTTTCTAACCTCGCCCACGCAGGGAGAACGAGAGTATTGTAATCGGGTCCGTGTGTGTCTGTTTCTTTATGTTTCTGCGCTTGTATCTCGAAAATTAATAGACCGTTGTACACGAAACTTTTACGAGATGGGCAGTCAGAAGGTGAGAGTTCTTTCCAAATTTGATTTAGGCCCAAATCCGAATTCTGGATCACTCTAAGACCTTTTTTATAATGGAGAGATAGGGCATTTCTGCAGTTCTGGGTTAATTATTCTGTAAAGTGTGATCAAATTTGTATAAAATTTCATGGGTACGTTAAGATTGAGACTCCATACCACAACAACGTAACTATAAATCTTTAATCGTTCTGGATCTGAGAAGGATTTTCTAAGCTTTAAAAATTAACATTCCACGTTTTCTGATATGAACACAGGTAATTTAAAAAAATAGCGACGGGGCGAGAGTATGGAATATCTGTTGTTGCTCTTGTTCTGTATGGAAAAGTTATACCTTACACTCTGTGTCCAGTTTTCTTTATAACTACTGCATATGCATCTGGGCTTGACCACACAAATGTAAGTGAAGAACCACGTTGAACTGTGGAACGCAATTTAATAGCAATGGATAGCATTCAGTTGATTGAATGCTAGATATTGAACAAGTTGGATGAATTGAACACAGTTGCTACAATAACCCATGAGAAAAAAAAAAAGATTTAATAATGGAAAAACAACAACGGAATACCAGACGCTGGTCAGATTGGATGATTTCAACACAGTTACAACAATGATACATGAGAAAAAAAAATTGTTTGATAATGTTAACAATTTAATACCAGACGTTGATAAAGTTGGATGACTCCGAGATATTCGTTATTACCTTTGATCTAAAGGTCTATAAATATATAACACAAATTTGATTTATTTTTCGTTTTAAATGAAATTCTGAGATTCAAGGTACTCAGGTGGGAATAAAAATATAATGCAATTATTTTGAAATATTTCAGTTGTAAGAATTTGTAAGTTAGGTAAATCTAGCATACACTAAATGGCAAAAAGTATGTAGACACCCGACCATCGCACCCTTATGTGCTTGTTTAACATCTCACTCCAAAACCATGGACATTAATATAGAGTTGGTACCCCTTTGTTTCTCTAACAGCCTTTACTAGAATTTGAAATATGGTTGCTGAGATTCGCTCCTATTCAGCCACAAGAGCATTAGTGAGGTCTGGTACTGATGTCGAGCGAGAAGGGATGGCTCGCATTAGGCGTTCCAATTCATCCCAAAGGTGTTCGTTGGGGTTAAGGACATGGCTCTATACAGGTAAGTCAAGTTCTTCCACACCAGCCTTGGCAAACTATGTCTTTATGGACCTCGCTTTGTGCATGGGGGCATTGTCATGCTGAAACGAAAAAGGGCCTTCCCCAAAACTGTTGCCACAAAGTTGGAAGCACCTAATTCTCTAGAATGTCATTGTATGCTCTAGCATTAATTTCCCTTCTTTGGAACTAAAGAGCCCAGCACAAACCATGAAAAATAGCCCCTGACCGTTATTCCTCCTCCACAAAACTTTACAGTTGACACTATACATTCAGGCGGATAGCGTTCTCCTGGCACCTGCCAAACCAAGATTCGTCCATCAGACTACCAGATAGTGAAGCATGATTCATCACTCCAGAGAACGCGTTTCCACTGCTCCAGAATCCAATGACGGTGTGCTTTATACCACTCCAGCCGACGTTTGGCATTGTGCATGGTGATCTTAGGCTTGTGTGTGGCTGCTTGGCCATAGAAACCCACTTCATGAAACACCTTACAAACAGTTCTTGTGCTGACGTTGCTTCCAGAGGCAGTTTGGAACTCAGTAGTGAGTGTTGCAACTGTGGACAGACTATTTTTACTCTCCTCAGCACTCAGCAGTCCCGTTCTGTGAGATTATGTGGTCCACCGCTTCGTGGCTGAGCTGTTGTTGCCCCTAGACGTTTCCACTTCAAAATAACACCACTTACAATTGACCGGGGCAGCTCTAGCAAGGCAGAAATTTGACGAACTGACTTGTTGGAAAGTTAGCATCCAATGACAGTGCCACGTTGAAAGTTACTGAGCTTTTCAGTACGATCCATTTTACTACCAGTGCTTGTTTGTGGAGATTTCATGGCTGTGTGCTTGATTTTATGCAGCTGTCAGCAATGGGCGTGGCTGAATCCACTAATTATAAGGTGTGTGTGTATAGCAAAGCCACATCGGGCTATCTGCTAAGCCCACTGAGGGGAATAGAACCCCTCATTTCAGCATTGTAAATCCGTAGACATACCGCTGTACTAGCTGGAGGTTAGAAGAGGTGTCCACATAATTTTGGCCATGTAGTGTACTTGAGGCTTTTTACGATTGCTTTAGTACGTTGTTGGAGAGCCGTTGCAGGCAGTTTGGCTTCTTATCAATGCTATAGGATCAAGGATATATTTTTATCTAATGTAAGAAGAGATTTATTAAAAACTGCAATTTTTTCATCTTAAAAAAGGATGATCTGAGAAGTTTTGGAAACAGTTGGAAAAAATATATTGTAGAGCCACTTTCAAGAACAAGTAATTGGCCTAAAAATATTTTGTTGTAAAATAAACAGAATATGATAGTATTTTATCGTGGACGTTAAATTTTGAAGTAATTACCATTTATTATTAATTCACTAAATATAGAAAAAATAGTTTTTATTGGTGTAGTAGAACGTAAAGTATTTACTAAGCTGTCAAATGTAAAAGATATTTTTAAAATTTTGAAATTTTACCATAATTTAGCAGGTTTAAAAGAAATCAATCTGTGAGACCTGTTTCTTTTTATTAGCTATATTTTTTGTGCACCAGCCATACCAAACGTGGGGCGCGTGTACACCTGATTCGATTTTATTACTCACCAAGATCTCTACCAGCCTACCTTCAAACTGAAATTATTTTAGGCAGGATTATAGTAAATTAATCTTTGAAACCCTGGGCATGTTCAAATATATTAGTCGAAAGAGTGTGATTTTTGTAAGTCCACAAGTGTGATTATACCTCAAATCGGTCAAGAGATGAGGGGGCTATGAATTAAAAGTTTGTATTTGAAAGAAAAAAAAATGCTGTGCTGCGGCTAAAAATACTGACGTTTAAGATGTTTATTTGTTGTTATTAACTCCTCGTTTATTATATCTGATAACTGAATAGAATATAAATTTCGAATTCTCCATGTCTTCAGATGGCTTCATAAGTTTAAAGATTTTAATTCTGTTAGTAGCTATTATAAAATTATAATGAGCTTAAATGATAAACGGTCCCCTGGTTGGACAACGATAAGTCTATTGACTAAACTTCTGGGTACGATTCAATGCGGCGGACACAGCAGATAGACCAATGTAGCTTTCCTCTTAAATAAACAGCCAAATGATAAAGGAATTGGGATGATATGTAAAAACTGAAATATTACTTAGATATGTTTAATCAACTTTTGTGAAGTATTAAATCAAGACGAAAATTAAGTGAACAATAAAGTAGTAAACATATCTACGGTTGCATAGTAAGGAGGGGGAATTATCTACTCCATATAGTGAACACTAAGATATATTTGATATATAAGAGGAAATTTTGGTTCATCCAATTATCAGATCATATGAAGTTTAGTTAATTATAAATGTATTTCCTGCCCCCCCCCCCCCCACAAGAGGCACAGCGGTATATCTGCGGACTTATAACGCCAGAAACCGGGCTACGATACCCGTGGTGGTGAGTAGAAACTTATTGTGTAGCTTTATGCTTCACTTAAAACAAACATATAAATGTGTTTCCTTGCTGAAAATATCCGTAATTTATAAAATTACAAGCCAGAAAAGTATATGTTCACTTAATGCTTAGCTAGGAGCCTACTGAAGTAAAACATTTATTGAAAAATATATTAGCTTCAACTTTCACAGTATAAAAGTTCTTATTTTGATATTTACCACGTTTCGATCAGCATCATCCAGTCTTTAAGAAGTAAGAATCTGTTTGTTTTTTAATTTCACGCAAAGATACACAAGGGCTATCTGCGCTAGCCGTTCCTAATTTAACAGTGTAAGACTAAATAAAGGGAAATCAGCTAGTCATCATTACCCATCGCCAACTCTTGGGCTACTCTTTTGCCAACGAACAGTAGGATTGGTCGTCACGTTATAACCTTTCAGCCGTGCATGTTTAGTGTGACGGGGATTCGAAGCCGCGACCCTCAGAATTACGGATCAAGTTCCTTAATTACCTGGCCATACCAGGCACGTAAGATTAACTTCTAAAAATGTATTTGAATTTCAGTCGAAAAGTTGTAAGTCTCAGGACTTGCCCACTGTAAAATTTGGTGTTATTGAATTTGGAATTAATATATTCATTTACTTCTATATATCTGATCAATGCTTAATTGTATTGTAGTTTAAAGAGAAATATTTCTCTAACAACGCCATTTCAAAACTGCCACAGATTGTACTATTTATTACTAAGTTTCCTTAAGTGTTTTAGAAATTCCAAACCGTTTGATACACATAAATTCATTACTAGAACAAGGTTTGAATCAGAACTACGAAACCTCAAGTTGTCTTATTCTAACTGTCTATCGAAGTTAATCTAACTTGACAAGAATGGTGTTTCAGGTTCTTTGCCTTTACTCTTTCGATGGTCCTTTTCAGTCTGATGACCGTGATAACATTCTATGGCCCGACATCGCAATTTCTAATGTAAGTAACTGTTGCGAAGGGCTGAAAGATCAACATTAAGCCACACCTCTTGAATAAACTTTCCACAGACAGTCTATTGTATGTAGTCGTTGGCTTCTAAGACCAAAGGAACGTACGTTAATTGAAGTTATGATACACCAGTAGACTTGACAGGTTTAAGGAAGAAAAGGTTGCTGTGATTCTATATTTTTATATATATTTCTCATGAAAATAACAGTTGATTCGGCGATTGTGAATCTTGCCAAATTAAATATTATTGTTTATTATTTCTTATGCTCACCTTTATCGCAATGACCTTTTAAAGTGGGTTTCTTCCTAACTGCAGCATTCATTTTGTGAATGAAGGCTTTGTTTCATTAGGTATTACTTTAGAACCGGTTTCTCACCTGTAAATGTTCTGCTGTACGAGTTTTTGTTTTTCAATTTCGTGCTGAAGGCCACCTACCTCTTTGAAATGTTTTGTTCTTTTGCCTTCAACAATCTCGCTATACAAAAATCCTTTTTCGGAAAGGATCGGGACATATTACTCCAGTCATAAGCTTACATAAGCATGCGGCTTTCCACAGGAAGTGGTCTGATACTAGTCGTGAGCCAATCCATGCATGCGGAATTCCACGTGAAGAGGTTGGATACTAATCTGAGCAAATCCATAAATGAGTCATTCAACTGAAGTGTCGGATACTAGCTGAGCTAATCCATGGATATGTCGATTCACGTAAAGTGGTCGGATACTAGTCATGAACCAATCCATGCATGTACAATTCTACAAGAAGTTCTCGGATATTAGCCGTGGGTAAAAAAGCTATAAACTCATTTTCAGAAACGACATAAGTTCAAAGACAACATTAACGTTGTCAACATATTTATAGTTGCATATTAAGATGGGGAACTAATAATGCGTTATAAGAGTGACGGTCAAATCCTACTATTCCATCAGAGTAGCTTAATATTTGACGGCGAGTATTTTTAGTGAACTACGTTTCCTCTAATCTATCAATTCAGTATTATAGTGATTCTATATTTTCTAATGACCTGTTTGTGAAATGTTAAACCCAGATCGTGTTGTTGGGAATAACCCTCATGAATACCAGTGAGTGTGCGTGTCAATGGTTGTATGTAAGGTATTACAAGTATAGTCAGGTTGTTCTTAAAAAGTTGGTAATAGTAATCGATTCGTTTTTCTTCAGCGATTTCCTGAATCTGGTTGTGGATGTTAAACTGTCTACACCAACAAATCGCATGCAATTAAGTGTAACCACAGCTTGTTATCATCAACGTTATTTGTTTTTTAGATAACAAATTAGTTTCGTGTAGATATATTTATCAGCACTCTCTTCTTGTGAGTAATATTTTATTTTTCCACATAAAGTTTTCACATCAAAACGACAATAAAATCTACTCGATCACTTAAAAACGAAACAAAACGTTTAACTTTTCTCATAATTTGAGACAAATAAACAAATCTATTTAGGTTATCAAAAATAACTACTTGAAAGTGGTACTTGTAACTCATACCACAATATATGTTTTAAAGTGTTCTCAAACTTGAATGATATTTAACATTATCCAACGTAGCTTAAGTTTAATAAAACACGAATAATCCTTGTGATCTAATTTTATAAAATTAATTTGGAGTAATAATTACATTATTGTTTGTTATTGTTTATTCCAGGTTAAAAGTATTGATTTCGTAATTCGATTGACCAAAGTCACTCAATAATTATTATAGATATCATGTAAGTAAAATCATACAACATTCTTTCTGATCCTATTTACGGTGACTACAGACTTACAACGCTGACATCTGAGACTCTATTTCCTACAATGGACATAGCAGATTGCCCAATGTGGTTTTGATCTAAAACGAACAAACCATTGAAGGTAAAGATTAAAATATTATGTACCATAAATTATATATATATCTTTTTTTTACGTGTTTTTTTTTCTTATAACAAAGCCACATCGGGCTATCTGCTGTGTTCACCGAGGGAAATCGAACCGCTTATTTTAGCCTTGTAAATCTGTGGACTTATTGCTATATCAGCGGGGGCCATCACTATAATCTTAACCTGGCGGCCAGTCTAGAGAGTTATTATTGGGATTATGGGCGAAAGTATCGATAACAGTAAGAGTGCCCAAATTACGAATCAATACATTATAAATTTTTGTTTTATGACATTGCATATTCCTAATAATAGAAGTATAATAAATAAGCTTTATTAATTTTAGTTAATGTTTAGTTCTTATCCATGCAAGTATCATGCCTTGATAAGGATTTATATAAAATAAATTATATTCTACACATGTCGTACATCAATGAATGTTGTGGAACTGACGCACCTAGTTTTATGAATTGACTTTCTAAGAAGTCAATTCATGAATACCTTTAGCCCTTAAAATATTTCAAGATAAAAAATAGAGAAACACTTGAGTTTTTATTGATAGGAGTCTGATTAAATTAACATATTCGTTATTAAATACTATCAGTGACTGACAGGATAAGGAGAATATGTGGTTATCCACGATAACAGTTGTACGTTTCATGAACTTATGGACTCTTGTGTTTAGTATCGTATCATATAGGTGAGAGTCTACGTTTGTTTATGTTCTCAGGGTCTTATACACAACAAGCTACAACAGCTGTCTGTAAAAAGTTGATTGGCAGATACATACAAAGGTAGGTGAATAGATAAACAGAAAGAGGGATAGATAATTAACCAGACAGAGATAAACAGTTATACAGTGATATAGATAGATGGGAGTAAGATGGATGGGAATGGAGAGAAAGAGTGTGTTTTTTCAAATTTTACACCAAACTAATTGATAGATATCCACACTAACTGTCTATTTTTTTAGAAGTGAAAGATAAGAGAGAAGGCAGCTGTTAATCCACCACCAACTCTTGAAATATTGTAATTAAACATAGGGATTGCCTGTCATATTATAACGCCCCCAAATTGAAGAGATTCGAACCTTGTGCTCGAAGATTGCGAGTCGAGTGCCCTAACTACGAGGTCGTACGAGACCTAAGATAGATAGAAATAGAGAACAGAAGGACAGAGAGAGAGATACATACAAAGAGTAAAATAAACAGATAAATTGTATGCACTCACCTTAAGACACAGAATCGCATATCAAACATTTGATACCGTCAGTCGGCTTATTATTATTATTACTGTTACATCTTTTCAAAATAAACTCTTAAAATGATGATCAAAGTCACGTTTGTCGCTCTTCTTATATATTGCAGCAATTTTTTGCTAAATGTATACATTTTGATAACATACAGACAACTGGTTATATTTCTAAATCATAAGTTTGTTTGCCTAACATTGAGAAAAAAACTACGAAATTTCGAGAACAAACTACACATTTTTTAATTTTTTAGCACACAGTATAATACGTAAAGTGCTTGACCATTCATAATGACACTCTCTTTGATAACCTGAAGATGACCTAAGAAGGTTGATTTTGTTTACAGTTTTAATACCAATACCATCTGTCCTATGAATACATTTTTGCTTCTTGATCAGGCTTACTCACCTTTGATCAGAATACATTGGTTAGCCTTTTCGTCAGTTCCTGTGTAGCTCATTAAACTTGGGCCTATCTTTAGTTGTAGATACAGCGTAGATTGATAACATGTGTCAAGAGATCTATACAGCATTATAAGTGACAAGAAGAAGTATATCTTCACTTAGAATAACAGGTATGAGGAAATTATAAGAGTATTACAGCATTTAAAAAGGCATGATAGTGGATACAAATCTAGCAAGTGCCACAGTGACCAATAAAGTTTCATGGGTAAAATGCTCCAAGACATCGATCACTCCAGTTTTTATCAGCAACGAAATAAGTTGAATAAAAGGTAAATTGTGGCCGCGAACACAATAATGACAAAAATAAGATAAAGAAGGTTTGAGAGGATGATAAAGTCCATTTGACGTGAGGTGATACACTAACTAACAAACATTCTCTACAGAGCGACCTATACCCATTGCCACGAATATTAGGTGTAGAATGTTACAACAATTGGAGTATAGCAACAGAGAACCATTGATCTTAGTTATAAACTACAAAAAAAAGAAATTCTTTAGTTGTGTAAGTATCACAGCCATTGAACTAATAAGAAATGGTGTAAACTGATGTGATCGGTAGAATCACGTTTTACCTTTTTCTTCTACATATGGGAGAAAAGAGTTTGGGGAAAGCCACACGAATCACTCAACTTTTCATTAAAATTTTCTGGCTTTTGGTGATTGGTTTATGGTTTGGTACAAACCTCTTGAGACCCTAAGTCTCTTTAGAAAAAAGAATGAACGTTACGACTTACCTCAGCATTATGTCTGGTCAAGTTCCTCCAGCGATGTTCCATTTGTGTCCTGATGGAAACAATTACTTTCAAGATAACGATGCTTCCATTCTCCGTACCAAATTACAAATTCGAAATTCGTGGTTTGAGAAAAATAACAGACTTCATACATCTCCGGTGGCTATCATGAGCTCCGAATCTGATTCAGATCCGTGGAATGAACTTGCAAGACACATTCGTCATCACAATCCATTGTTTATTCCGCTCCTTGAATTATGCACAATATTAATTACTCTAGGGACAAGTTCCAATAACTTGCAGATTCTATGTTACGCTGTGTCATGGCTGTCATTAGAGCAAAAGTTGACCCAACCTGTTAGTGGATATAAATGTGAATAAAGTAGCCATCCAGTGTATGAAGGGAAGAAAAATGCTGATTTTATGTGGATCAACTAACCAATAATGTAAATATACCACAATCGTGAAAATACTGATTTGACTTTATCAATTAACCAATGGTATCAGAATAACAAGACCATGGAAATATTGTCTTGACTCTATCAACTAACCAATGGAATTAACATCTAAAGATGGTAAAGATTCTTTGTCTACATCAACTTACCGAATGACATCAATATATCAAGATCATGGAAATAGTGGTTTGTTTGTATCAACTAACCAATGGTATTAGAAGATCATGAAAACAGTAGCTTTACAGGATTCACTAACCAATTGTATCAGTATATCGAGATTATAGAAATAGTGGCTTCACTGGATCAACTAACCAAATAGTATCTATATAACAAGATCAAAGAAACGTGACTTGATTGGATCAACTAACAAAGATCAACATTATACAAAAGGTCGTTACAAGATAGTTTCCTGAGAGTAAGAAACGCAATGTCTCGATCAAAACTACGTTTCATTCATTAGTACGGTTAGGTAATATTTTATTGGACACTTAAAGTGATTTTTGTAAAACGTTTTACTAGAAATATGTGTCATGTCTTGTGTTGTTGCTTAGATGTTCAAATGCACAAACAACAGCACTAAAAATGGTTACTTATCCTATTACCTAAAAATATCTATTGAGAACATAGATGATATGCAAGTATTAAATTGTCAAATAGCATTAGAAACGATTGTTAGTGATACTTATGCATATTTGCTTCTAAGATAAAAAAGAATTATAGATGATAAATTTTCACTTTTATCTTGATGATAAATGTGTCTCTCTATATATATAATTAGTTGTTTCTTTTTTTTTGTTTCTATACATAGTTTACAGAAGCTTTTATAGTTTGACCTACTAACAATGAATTATGTTCGCCAGTCCAACCTGCTCGAAAATTAATATATTTTCTATGCTTTCTCTTTTTTCTTTAAAGCACCATCTAAAAATGCTTTAACAATAAGATATAAATGTACTTATCTCTCTTTTTTTACCTGGATCCAAAACATTAAGAGTGTCTTTCTTATAAATTTATTTTTTTCATTTTAGAAGTCATTTCTGTGAATGAATTGGATTTTTTTTTAGCTTGAACACCATCTCATATGTACGCGGACTAAAAAGGTCATATCAGACACCATTTAGTATTCAAATATAGCTGTCCACAATTTATAACTACTAACCACATGGAAAGAACCTAGATAATAGGAACCCACAGCCACAATAATAGGATTGATTATCACGGCCGAATGATGACCAGCAAACCATTCCTGGCTCTTCTAGTAAGGAAATAGAATGTGTATTTAATGTTCTACGCAGAATATTTAGCGTATTTCGTATGTTTGTTGAATAAAATGATTTAGTAAACTTTATAAATACAGTAAAGTACAAGAACTAGGCATTACCTAGCAGTTAATGTTCCGGACTGCGCACTATAAAATCCAAGATTCGAGTCGCGCTATATCGTTAAATAAATTTGGGAGACGTTATAAATATGATAGTCAAACCTACTATAAGATTAGGAGTAGTCGCATGTAAGACGGCTGGTACTGCTGACTAGTTGCTCTCTAAAGACTCTAAATTAGGACTAGATATGCCTGACTCTACATTGTCTGTTTAGCCCGTCTCTCAGAGAAAGTGGCATTAAGTAAAGAATAATTTAAATATAAATACGCACATCGTTTCCTGTTGAGTGTGTGTGTGTGTGCTTTCCTTATCGAACTATTATCTGCTGTGCATACCGAGGGTAATCGAACTCCTGATTTTAGTGTTGTAAATACTCACGAGTAATGAGCCTTAAAATTTGTTTCTCTGTTCATGTGTTTCATTATCAGTATATCCCTTTAAAAAGTTTACAAGAATTTACTGACCTTTGAAATATAGATGTATCAATTACCGAAGAAGAGCCATCTGTCGTTGTTCAATCGCAATAAGTGTTTTTTATTCTATCCTATAGTCCGTGGTGGAATAACAGTAAGTTTGTGGACTTAAAACGTCCGAGGTTAGATTCCTCGCGGCACACACAAGAGACACCCCAATGTGGCTTTGCTCTAAAGCATGCAAAATCATTTGCATATTTGCATTAGCGCAAATCTGCAGAAGGGGTGCCTGCGTTGTGTCTGTCGTGATGATCGAAGTACAACTTGTTGCTCGAAAAGCCCTCAAGTTTACTCACGATCCGCTGAAGGAGAGTTAGAAAACAAAACTGTACAAATTTTAGACTTTACAGATTGATGTTACGAACATTTCTTGAACACCAAAATTTTACTCACCTCTAGCTTCGGGTTCTTTTTCATTTAAAAGTTTCAAACTGTGGATTTTGTCCGTATCTTCTACTATAACCATATGACCATTTAATTAACTTCTACTGAGAAGTGGAATGTTGTTACCAACTCTGAGACCTAGTTATTATATTGTTTACTCTTTTCTTTGTCGTTTTCCATCATGTGGTATTCGTAACAAAAGTTATGCTTTTCATGTATCTTGATGGATGAATTATTTTTAATAAGTATCATTTCTCAACATTTTTTTTTGCAGACTGTTTGTTTGTTTTGAATTTCGCCCAAAGCTATACGAGGGCTATCTGCGCTAGCCGTTTCTAATTTAGCAGTTTAAGACTAGAAGGAAGGCAGCTAGTCATCACTATCCCCTGCCAATTCTTTGGCTACTCTTTTACCAACGAATAGTGAGATTGACCCTCACTTTATAACGCCCCTGCGGCTGAAAGGTTGAGCATGTTTGGTGTGATGGGGATTCGAACCCGCAACCCACAGATTACGAGTCGGGTGCCTTAACCACCTAGCCATGCTGGGTCTCTCTTTTTTCTTTTTGTAGATTTTAAACAAATGTTACCCACGTTTTCAGGGGCAAGTGAATTCAAAATTACTAAAGGCGTGGTTAAGTAACGTAAAATTGAAAATAAGAACTCGTCAACTAACATGTATTCAACATTGATTTAAAGGCGCATACAATGGATTACTTGAACGCAAACATTGGGTCAAAGTAAACAGCAACAACCAACAAGATAATAACACGCCAATTACGTAAACAACAACAACCATCCAGATAATGACAACCTACTCACGTAAATAAGAACAACCAGTCACGTAATGGAAAGCCACTCAAGTAAACAACAGCCGCCAATTAGGTAATAGCAAGCCAATGAAGTAAATAACAACAACCAGTCACATAATGACAAGTCACTCGAAAATGCATCCAGAGAGCAACCAAAATGAAACTCCATTTGAAACTAATTGTGAAACCGTTTATTTATCTCATATTAAATATAATAAGTTTACTAGTAGAATTACCAATCATATCGACACTTTGGACATATAATGGTACCTCGGTTCTCGAACGACTCCCTTCTCGAACAATTCGATTTTCGAACATATTATTTGAGAAAAAAATGTCTCGGTTGTCGAACACAAACTCGGTTCCCGAATCAAGCTGTCGTGGCCCGAACCATTTTCAGCCCACGCCAAGCTTGCCCAAAATATTTTACCCGCACCTGTCGCTCAGTCCACACCCCCGCTAAAATCTGCTGTGAACGTTCTCGTTTTTCTTTTTGTTTTGTTTTTGTTGTTTTTCTAAATATTCTGATTAAATAAGCCACCATGGGGTCAAAGAAGGATAATGAAAGCAGCAAACCAAAAAGAAAAGTTGCTAGAGCCACAATAGAAGTGCAAAAAGATCTTATAGCGAAGTATGAGAGTGGTGTTCACCTGTCTGACCTTGCTACACAGTTTGGTATGGAGAAGTCTATAGTCTTCACCATACTGAAAAATAAAGATGTCATCAAAGGAGTTAATGTTGCAAAAGGAGTGACAGTGCTTACGAAACAAAAATCACAAACAATAGAAAAACTGTTGTTGATTTATGTACACGAAAAACAGCTGGTGATAGCATTTCTGAGACCATCATTTGTGAGAAAGCAAAGCAGTTGCATGCTGATCTCCTGAAAAACACCCCTGGAATGAGTGCTGATACAAGTGATGCCATTAAGGCTAGTAGGAGTGGTTTGAAAAATTTAGAAAGAGAAATGGCATACATAGTGTGGTGAGACATGGGGAGGGTGCCAGTTCTAACAAAGACGTTGCTGATAAATTTGTTAGGGAATTTAAGGACTATGTAGGAGCTGAGGGTTTTATTCCCCAACAAGTGTTTAACTGTGATGAGACAGGCCTCTTTTGGAAGAAAATGCCAAAGAGGACCTACATCACCAAGGAGAAGAAGTCACTGCTAGGACACAAGCCAATGAAGGACAGGGTATCTTTACTGTTATGTAGTAGTGCAAGTGGGGACGTAAAACGTAAGCCATTGCTTGTGTACCATTCTGAGAACCCGAGAAGTTTTAAGAAAAGTAATGTCCTGGAAAGTAAACTAAATTTCATGTGGAGGGCTAATAGTAAAACATGGGTAACCAGGCAATTTTTTATGGAGTGAGTTCATGAAGTGTTTGTCCCAAGTGTAAAACATTACCTCACAGAAAAACAGTTGCCACTCAAGGCCCTTCTTGTGATGAACAATGCACCTGCTCACCCACCAGATTTGGAGAACGGGTTGGTGGAGGAGTATAGCTTTATTATGGTGAAGTTCTTGCCCCCTAACACGGCTCCTCTCATTCAGCCTACGGACTAGCAGGTCATATTGAACTTTAAGAAACTACACCAAAGCACTGTTTCAAAGGTGCTTTGAAGTGACCTCTGACACAGAGTTAACCCTCAGAAAGTTCTGGAAAAATCACTCTAATATCCTCCATTGCTTGAGGATCATAGACAAATCCTGGAGGGAAGTGTCTTTGAAGACAATGAACTCAGTCTGGAAGAAATTGTGGACAGACTCTGTAGCAGATAGAGACTTTGAAGGCTTCGAGGCTGAGCCTGTTGTCGAGGATATTGTCTCATTAGGCAAGTATATGGGCTTGAATGTGAGTGGTGATGATGTGTAGGAGTTGGTGGAGGACCACAACACTGAGCTCACCACGGAAGAACTCCAAGACCTTCAGAAGGAGCAGCAACAGAAGGCAACTGAGGAAGTGTCTTCAGATGAGGTGGAAGGAAGGGAGGATGTTCCTAGTTCACTAATCATGGAAATGTGTAAAAATGGGAGAGTTACAAAGTTTTCTGGAAAACTTTCACCCTGACAAAGCTGTAGCAAACCGCAGCATAAACCTCTTCAATAACAATGCCATGTCTTACTTCGGAAACATTTTAAAATGCAGGCAGAAACAAACCTCATTAGACAAGTTTTTCGTGAGAAATAGGTCCAGTGAGTCTCAAGCAGGTTGTAGCGGTGCAAAGAGACAGAAAAGAGAAAGAACCCCAGAAGGAGAGTTACCTGACGTTTTTATGGAAGGTGACTCCTTCCAAACAATAATAACTTTCCTACTCTCACGTTCCTCACCACCTTTCACTTACGCCATCAGCTCTCCTCAGCACAGGTAAAGTGCAGTTAAGTTTTCATTTATTTTTTTTATTGTGTTTATGGTTTTTGTGGTTGACTTTATGCATGTAAGTATTATTATACAGGTATAAATAATCAATGTTTTTACTTAAAATGCTTCATAATGCGTAATTTTTGGAGGTCTGTAACAGATTAATTTAATTTACAGTATTTCTTATGGGAAAAAATTGATTCGATTTTCGAACAGCCTTCTGGAACAGATTAAGTTCGAGAACCAAGGTACCGCTTTTGTTTGTTTACTTATAATATCTAAACTTATATGCTTAGCTGCTTGAGGTTTGGTGACTTTCTTGGTTATAAGGATTGTAATAATATATGAGTCACAAAAAGTGTAAACAAAGATACAACCAATGTTGCAACTAATTCTCTAATTAATACTCAAAATTATAGGATGTGTGGATCTCATCGGTAATGAACGGTATTAAAGTAAGTAAGTAATTTACGAATTAAAGAAACTTAATATTTAGAGGTAATCGGTCTTCTCTTTATAAGGAAACTGTTAGTTAAATTTATCAGATTATCGCAATTAACGGTGAGTATAGATTGTAGAAAAAAAAGGATGCAATAAGCGATCAATTAGATAATATTTTGTCAAGGTTTTATATTTATTAGACATGTAGTATGCATTTTTTTCTGCACAATAAACATAATTTTAAAATTTTAAAATTGGAATGAAATAATTAGCAAATCGTTTTATTGTATTGCCCTTATCGATGTATTTTGGAGCTTCAAAGGGGTACGTAATATTTATTATTAAATTGGAAGTAGTTCTTCAATTATAAACAAGTCGGCGCCACTGGTAATCCAGTTCACACACTCCAATCTTCGTCATTGCAGTCCACCCATGAGTCTGTCCTAAAATATTATACCAAAGCAAACAATTAAACAACGTGCAGTTGTAAATGACTCCTTACATTTTAGGTTGTTAAGGTGCTCGACTCCCAATCTGAATGGCGCGGGTTCGAATCCCCATCATATCAAGCATGCTCGCTCTTTCAACCATGGGTCATTATAATGTGACGGTCAATTCTACTATTCGTTGGTAAAAGAGTAGTCCAAAAGTTGTTAGTGGGTGCTGCTTTCCCTCTAGTCTTT
Source organism: Tachypleus tridentatus (assembly GCF_004210375.1). Taxonomy (NCBI): domain Eukaryota; kingdom Metazoa; phylum Arthropoda; class Merostomata; order Xiphosura; family Limulidae; genus Tachypleus; species Tachypleus tridentatus. The sequence goes on along the minus strand of NC_134826.1, from coordinate 60,084,321 downwards.
CACTGCTGAATTAAGGACGATTAGCGCAGATAGCTACGTGTAGCTTTGTGCGAAATTCAAAACAGCATTTAAAGAATTTTTTTTCCTGCTTTAATATCATCAGTTATAAAATCTTACTCGAGCATGTTTCGTAGGCAAACTTACTACAACGTACTTACCACAACCGAAAGGCTGATAGTTTCTTGCAAAAGAAACATCACTGCGATGCTGCTGAATGTGCACACTTCACACTTTCAGCTGTTGGGGCGTTATAAAAGTGGCAGTCGATCCCATTATTTGATTCAAAGAGTCGGTGAATGCCTTTGTGGTTTGTTTGTTTTTTTAATTTCGCGCAAAGCTACACGAGGGCCATCTTCGCTAGCCGTTCTTAATTTAGCAGTGTAAGACTAGAGGGAAGGCAGCTAATTATCACCACCCATCACCAACTCTTGGGTTATTCTTTTATCTACGAATAGTGGGATTGGCCGTAACATTATAACGCTCCATGGCTAAAAGAGCGAGCATATCTGGTGTGATGGGGATTCGAACTGCAACCCTCAGATTACGAGTCGAACGTCTCAAACCCGCCTTGCCATGCCGGGCCATGCCTTTGCGGTGGATGATGCTGTTGTTTGGCTCTTTCATTTTTCAATAGCTCAAAATTAGAGGGTGCTAAACCCGAATCCTAGATGGTTCTTACTTGGTCTTTTAGCTCACTTGTATGTAAAGTTCAAATTAAAAATTCAAATCCCAGCTTGCTTAACCTTCGAAAGTTTTCTTTTTAGTTACAAGATGTTCAAGTATTTCCGAACTACATTACACTCTTGCACTTTGTTGTTTTATATTATTGTGTTTATATATATATATATTTTTCTTTTTCGTATCTATGTTTAGTTGGTTTGTTTATGAGATGAATTATAAATTATAAAACTAGTAATATTGCACTACAGAGAAATTTATGCTAGTAGTTGATATGCGAAGATTAACTGGTGTCGTATATTAAATATATCTCATCTATAAGCCTTCTATCGCACAAACAGTAACGAAGGATAATTTTACACGATCGATCTCTTGTGGATGAAATCTAGAAACAGTTGTGTAACCACAAGAGGACACTTCGTCTGATAAAATAATCCAAGAAACTGATGATAAGAAAGCAGTTTTATTGATAAAGTCTGTAGTGTGGAATTATTTCCGTGGAGTTTTTTATTAGAAAAAATTCTGAATAATCGAAGAGAAAGGTTCCCAGCTGTGTCAAACATAACGTCTAAAGGACTTTAGTAACACCATCTGGTGAAAGATAACATAGATTTTACTTCTTTTTCTTTACTACTGGTTTAACATTTTACTTTTGTGAAATCTTAGTAACGAACCGTCAATTTGTTTGAACAAAATTAAAATTATCAGTACGTTATACAATTGCAATTATTGCTTACTCTAGTGCATAGGAGTAAAAGAACGTAAAATAAAATGCGATGTTTTCATATCCAAACTGTTATGTTCAAATCAAAACTTGCAACTAAGTGTTAACAGTTAATTGCAACGGATAAGGACATAATGTTCTTCACCACTCTCACAAGAAGTTTGAAAGATCGATTGAATAAGGTTGTAGCTGTGAATATAGATTAATTAGTGTGTATTTTATTTCATTATCGGTTAAGTTGTCTGTTTGAGTCAAGCTGCCTTACTGTTGTTGTCCCGTTTACAACACTTTTAGAACTGATATAAGGACAAAAAAATCGACTTAGACAATAGTAATACTTAGACACAGGCTTTAATTCTTTTAGTGTATATGCTATATGAATCGTTGATACAGTTTTTAAATGAATAATTTATACGAAATATAAGAAACTGTAAAAATAAAATCCCTACAAAACAAAGAAACTTTATATCCGAAAAGCTTGGATGGTACAGATGTACCTTATATAAATTAACACGATCGTCTAGAAGTTCATGGATACCTGGGGCAGAATTCCATATTGAAGCCCTTATTTTAACACCAACTAAGGCCAAACTTTTATCAATATTTGACAATTATCACGCAGCGATGACGTCATCATAGATTTTGTAGACATTCTTGGGCTTAAAACATTAAAGATTTATACTTCTGTCAATATTCACGTATCATCACAATTGTAGAGGAACAACTTACATAGTCCCCTTTTTGGAACTCCTGGAGCAAATTGTTCTCCTCCTTAAGGGTGTTACTGGATTGATTTGGATGTCATTAGCACAAAATTACATAATGGACTATCTGTGACATACCCACTACGGGTATCAAAATCTGAACTTTAGCCTTGAAAGGCTGAAGATTTACTGGAGGGGGCACACGGGCCGGGAGATTAGTAATTATGTTTCTACATTACAGAGCGAGTTATTTATTTTTGTTTTCTTAGCGCATATTTGATATTTTGTTCAACATCATGTCATTTGTAGATTGTAGTTCTGGCTAAACAAAAAAGACACACACAAAGTGCTTCACAGTGCTATTGATTCATGCATGCACATCAAATGGCCGGAGGTATTTCTTGTTAAAAAATAACTCTTCTCCAGGAAACAGTAACTACCGGATGTCACATGAACTTTTTCAACCATTTTATTGCACAAAATCAGGGCTACAAAGGCAAAGGACTTTCATCCTGAACGAACTATCCGCACTCTATCGGCAATGAATGGAGTTGAAAGAGTATAGTTTTCTCTTAGGTTTGCACCAGGCGCGTGACGTCTTCCGAGGAAGGGCCTCTAAAATACGTCATTTACAGAGTGCGCCGTATTGAACTCACAGGCTGCTAATCAGCTGGCCAACCACGTGGACCAAGACTCACGTTCTTTCTCATACATGCTGACGAGATTACTTTGACGTCGACTCTAATCTTCACTGAAGAGCAGAACACCAGTTCGATCAGTCAGTAGCTACTTACGTAACAAAAGGCGTATGTTATACTTCATTCTATTTTCTAGCGTTTACGACTAGTTTTAACTTCACTTATGAGTACAAAAAAACCACGTGAAAAGTTTAGATTTCTGTATTTCTACACTTTTTTTACGTGTAAAAATATCCTCCTTTTAAACAGTTTAATAACAAAGGGCTACGCTGCCCTGTGTAACGGATACTCCAATCCAACCGATGTACTGAACCAACTCTATGACTAAAGTGTCAAATTCGTTGCGAATCATCCCAGATATCTTGATGTCGATCAACCCCACTCAGACTCTTCATCTGATAAATCAATAAAGCATTACAGCAACATCAATACCATGGAAAAGCTCTTATGGTGTGACAAGAAGATGGATAAAACACCTCTTTCTCCTCTTCAGAACCTCTTCTAAGCACCAGAAGAGTACTCCAGAACTTATTACAGTTAGAAGACAGATATTGCCTGGCTTCGTCATATTTTGTTTGTCTTCAATCGGAGCTTAAGCCTTACATGAGAGAGAAAGTGACTGAATGGATGTGGGAGGTAAGATATCTTGTCTTGAAATTTGAATAAGTTTGCCAATCTTGTTCTATTGTAAGGAGCGACTGTTCTATTGTTCTATTTTATTAAGTTAATAAAATATAACCTTAATCATTATCAAGCAAGAGATTCATGTGAATAATGTCTTTGTATCCTGAGTTTAGCCGAATCATATAACTTTCCACTTTCATACCCCATGGCTCTCTGGTAAAGTAAGTTCACCTTCGTTGTCAAGTCCTCTCAGAGATTCAGAAGAACTCGAGTCACCTCTACCTTTTGAGGCCTCTTGACTGTAATAAAAATAAAACGTTATGACACGTGAACACAAAATAACATGATCAGTAGCCCAAAAGAAAAGTGAAACATGATTTGAATATTTCACTTATATATATATACATGTCTCTGTGTGTGTAATTTGCAGTTCTAAACTGAGGTATATGTCACATTTTATTCTTATTAGAAGGTACATAAAACCAACCTGCGAAATCTAACAAGTGCAAAAAATGTCTAAATCTGAAGCCACCCCTTTGTGCTTGTGGCCCAGGCCAAATGGCCCACCTGCTCCATCTCTAATCGGCCCTATCTGTTGTTGATGTTAGTAATGCTTCATTGCCGAATGCAATATGACATAATCTGGAATTAGTACAATTATTTGGAATTGACAAATAAGCTTTTGTTTCTGTTGAAGAACAATTATACCGTATTATTAAATACTGATTTTCCTACATAGACTGATGACAATTTCGTTTCACGTTAATCCCCTGGTAGGCCAACAGTATGTGCGCAGACTTACAACACTAAAATACAAGGCTCGTTCTACAAAGTGAAAAGAGCACTAAAAAAAATTAAAAACACTTGTTGTTTATATTGTTACGTGAATTTTAGTATGCGGCAGAGAGCGATTTTAACCCTAATTTCGTTTATTCTTTTAACACAGTGCTTAAGAGAATACACTATCGCTATGATAATAAAATAATCAACAGTGTGTGAAGAGTTACTGTCGTCTTGAGATCTCCTGATGCATATCTTTATTCTAGGTCTGTGAGGGAGAATATTGCCAACAAGACGTCTTTCCTCTTGCTGTGAACTGCATGGATAGATTTCTCTCAGTCGTTAAACTTAAAAGAAGTCAACTGCAGCTGCTAGGAACTGTTTGTCTTTTCTTAGCTTCCAAGCTTCGTCAAGTAGTCCCTCTTGTGAGTAGAAAACTATGCCAGTACACTGATAACTCTGTCACTCAGGAAGAACTACTGGTAAGTTTCCAAGAATTGTCTTCTTTTATGTTCTCTTCATTATCTATACCAGTGTTGTAATTATTTTTGTTGTTGTTTTATGATATATTTAAAACTTTCAATCGTGTTCTCATGTTTGTCATATTTTGAAAGCATGGTATGAGAAAATTAGAAGAAAAGAATTGTTAGTCTGTGAAAATACAAGCTAGTGCAAAAATAAATGCCACTTGAGATTGGTTAGCTTTTTGAAACTTTCTAGGTGTGACTTAAGTTAATTAATCACCAAATGTAAAGTCTAGCTTTTGTTGTTATAATGTACGCAGACATACTGCTGTACCGCTTGGGATCAATAAACAACGCAAGGGTACATTATATAATATTTTTCTTCATACAGTTTTTGATTCTTTAGTGCGAATCCTCGATTAGTAAGAGTAGCCCAAGTGTTGAGCAGCTACCTATCCTATAGTTTATCACTTCAAAACTTAGAACGGCTAGCACAGATATCCTTCGCATAGCTTTGCGTGACATCCAAACAAATCGTACCGTGTCCACCGCAAAAATCGAACCCCGAAATTTAGTGTTAAGAGCTGTAAAATATTGCTACAGTAGAACTAACAGGCATTGAAATTTTGTCATTTTTTTGCACTTTATTTAAAAATATATATTTATTTTGTATTCACATTCTTTTAACAATAATGGATTGACAATTTTATTATTCGAACATTGTACAAAATGTTATAGTTACGTTTTTTTTAATACTTAATAGAACAAATAACGTTTTTTACATTTATTTCAGGCCCCGGCATGGCCAGGCGGTTAAGGCACTCGACTCGTTATCTGAGCGTCGCGGGTTCGAATCCCCATCACTCAACAAACTCGGTCTTTCAGCATTGGGGGCATTATAATGTGTCTGTCAATCCCACTATTCGTTGGTAAAAGAGTAGCCCAAGGGTTGGCGGTGGGTGGTGATGACTAGCTGCTTTCCCTCTAGTCTTACATTGCTAAATTAGGGACGGCTAGCGCAGATAGCCCTCATGTAGCTTTGCGCGAAATACAAAACAAGCCAGTTCAAAAGATTTACCTCCATAAACGTTAACACAGAAAACAACACCTGATAATACGCAAACCTAATAATTAGACTAATTTCCACAGCTTTTGATTTCATTTTGAGGCTGTTAAACATTAGTTTCTTTCTTCTTTTGAAAGGCAGTTATTTTACCAACTGTATTATACAAATACCTGTTAGAGTATCTCGTTCGTTTGAGCAAGTGCGAAAACGTCAGGCGAATACAATGTTCTCGTATTATTAGTGTTGAAACAATGTTATATCATTAAATTTCTTAATTTGACCCTATTGCACTTTATTATCATCCTAGTTGTTCTTAAGTACGACTGTGACGTGTGACAGCATATATGAAATAGTTATACAGCTGTCTATGTATCTGTGTCTATCTTCTGTACATATATGGCCAGATGGTTAAAAGCACTCAACTCGCAACCTCCCGGGGCATTATAAAATAATGGTCTATCCCACTATTTGTTGGTAAAGAGTAGTCCAAGAGCTGGCAGTGGGTGGTGATGACTAGCTGCCTTTCCTGTAGTCTTACATTGCTAAATTAAGGAAGCCTAGCCCAAATAGCTCTCGTGCATCTTTGCGCGAAATTCCAAAACAGGCAAATTATTCATATATATATGTTTGTGTGTGTGTGTATTTATGTTTGATTTAACTGCACACTTTCTGGAAATAAGCATTAGTAAAAATTAAATGTTAATGTCCATCATTACTAACGATTTACTGAGTGAAACGTACAAATTATGTAAATTGAAGCTTGCCTTGTCAACATTCACATAAAAAGACACCTTTAAACGTACGATCGTTCAAACACTAAAGTTATCTTTGTGTTTGTGTTTCTCTAATGTTTTCACAAACTCTATTAGTTACGTTGATAAACACTAAGAGATAATTTCTAACCGTGAAAAATATTATATTCACTGGTGTAGGAATTTCTTTTTGCTTGCAGAGTGAGATTTTCTAGAATACAGAAATTGTCAGATATCGATTACATGTTAAGGGTTTTCTTTATTTGTTGTTAAAGCGCCAAACTACCCAACGATCCGTGATCTAATCACCGCATGTTTCAAAACTCGATTCTGGGGAAGAAAAAAACTCCATATTTACTGCAGAGCCATTGATGGATCACATAAAAGCTGTTGCTGTTAAGTAAGAAACTTAAGATACTCTGCATGCACACACACTTTTCGTTTTCATGAATTAAAGTTAATAATCTTTAAATTGAAATTTCGTTCCACCTGACTTTTTTAACTCGAAGGCGACTGCTGCCATTTCCTTTGTACACATTTAAGGGGACCGATTGCTCTCCTTGCTCCTTAGGATCCCACACCTCTTATTATATCATCGTAATAATGTTACATAATTCATGTGAATCTGTATCATGAATAAGTTTGTTTCAGATTAGTATAGAAGGAGAGTCCAGTAGCTACTCGTCTCTACATTTTCATCTCTTATGTACAGATGACATTTCATTTATTCAGAACGAAAAGTGTGTCTTGCTTATGTAATGTTCATGAACATTAGTCATAAATAGGTGAAAATAAGATAAGGAATTCATATTAAACGCCTCTGGAACAACTATCATTTCGATCATGTTGTATGAGGCGTGGCCTAAAGGTTAGAGTGCCCTGACTGAGCTGTGAATCCCAGGATTTATGTTTTGCTGGCAGCCTAACCATGTCTTACATGAAATTCTAAACTAATCAAGTCGCTCTGCATAAATAATATTTTTTTTACACTGATATTATGTTATTCGCAAAATTATATTTTTGTATATTTGATTAAACGAAAAGTGAATAATGTATACGCAATCGTTTAATCGTATCAAATATATCAAAATGCCCCAGTATGAACTTGGTTTGAACTTCATACAAAACTACACGATGGTTATTTGCGCTAGCATCTATAATTTAGCAGTGAAAGGCTATAGGAAAGGCAGCTAGTTATCACCACCCTACGCCAACGTTTGGGCTACTCCTTTACCAACGAATAGTGGGACTGTTCGTCACATATAACGCCTTTACGGCTGAAAGAACAAGCATGTTTTGTAAGACGGAGATTCAAATCCCCAACCCTCAGATTGCAAGTCTAGTGCTCTAACCATCTGGACATACTGGCTCCGGATGCTAAAACGCACTTGAATGGATTATAAATGATGTGTTTTTCGTTATCTTTTAACGTATAGTTTTGACTCGAAACACGGGACTGCTGTTGTAATGTAATCCTGGTTATTTGGATTACCACTTATTGAAAAAACAAATCTACCAAGTATGATATGGGGAAGAAAATCTATATTTCTTCCTGCCTCATTTGAAAATATGCTTTGTTGTTTTTCATTACGGAATTAGTAAACATTTTTGTTATCATAAAAGATTTAAAACGAGCTTATATGTGTGTCACTTGAAGTGGTTTACAGTGAAAAAATGCAGTCACCTAATTCTCAAAACATCTATATAAATAGGAGCGGAAGGATGGTTTGAAAGATGTTAAGCAAATAGAAGACAGTACTTCTAATCAGGTAACTTAAAGATAGGTCACATTTGGGAACTGTAATAAGCCATAATAGGATGCTAACCAGTGGATGCAGCAATGTTATCCAAGGGCAGACCCAATTCATCCAACTGCACCTGGATACAAAGACTAAAAGGAGCAATGGCAGATCATCTGTTCTGAAAAAGTATGGTCCATTGAGATAAGAAAACACAACCCCAGGTGGGATTCTTTGGTAAGGAATGACGTTTTGAAGCATATAGTAAAGACAGTTGCAAACAGCAGTGGTGCAAAGAAGGTTCATGACACTCTGTGTACAAGCTCTGAACTGGGGAAGTAAGGAAAGCTCCAGTGCAGAGCCAAGTCCTTGATGATGAATGGGGTTCAGCATCTTTAAGGTCAAGGTCCTGGCAGAACCATAGACCAGCAATCCATAGTCATGTTTCCATTGAATAAGAGCACAATATATCTTTAGCATAGAACATCGTTGCTTCCTGAGTGGTGGAAGAGAGGACACTGAGGATGTTCAGTGCTCTTGTAGCAGCTTGATGTGTGGTATAAAGGTCAGCTTATGGTTAAAGATAAGCCCCAAGAACTTTGTCTCAGAGACCACAGGCAGCACAACTTTACCAATACAGAGTTCAGGATCAGGGTGAATACTCCGTTCGCAGTGAAAGTGCATGCAAATAGTTTTAGAGAGAGAGAAGTTAAAGCCATTTGCTATGATCCACTTCAGTAAACGACTGAGGGTAGTCTGTAGCTACTGCCCAATATATCTCATGTTTGATGACTGACATGAGATGTGAAAGTTGTCGACAAAGAGACTGTTTACAACAGTAAGAGGGAGTTGTTCAGTGATGGCATTAATCTTTATACTGAAAAGTGTAAAACTCAAAACACAGCCCTGAGATACTTCAAGTTCCTGTAGGAAAGAATGGGAAAGTGTCAAACCCACATGAATTTGAAATTGCCTGTCAATTAAAAAAATTTTTTAATAAAAATGGGCAAATGGCACAGTAACCCATACACATGGAGGAGGTCTTACAAAATGCCATATCTCCATGTTGTATCATAAGCCCTCATCAAGATCAAAGAATACTGATACAAGAAGTTTCAAAAGGCTTTTCTCATTGGCGCTTCAAGTCAAGTCAGGTGGTCCATGGTGGAGGCTGTTGTTCAAACTCATACTGGTAAGGAGTTTGTTTGATTCCAGGAACCAAACAAGGTGAGCATTAACCATCCTCTCTAAGGTCTTACAGAGACAGCTCATCAAAGCAATTGGGCAGGAGTTTGAAGGAATCTTGGGATCCTTCCCAGGCTCAGAGAAAGGTAGGACAATAGCCTGGCACCAGGTATCAGGAAAAACATTTTCCTGCCAGATCTGGTTAAAAAAATCATAAGAATAGCAAGAGAAGCAGGAGATAGATGGGCAGCATTTCACAGTGTGATCATCATCAGTTCTGGCCAATATACTGCCAGACCAATGAAGAGCCAGTTTGAGTACCATCAGCGTAAAGGGACGATTATAGTCATAGAGACAATCAGCTCAAAGGAAAGAGGTGATCGCTCTGTCTGAGGCTTCATGGCTATAAAGATGGAGGAAGAAGCAGAAGTGCTAGATACCCAGCAAAAGCTTTCACCTAGAGTATCAGCGATGCTCCGGTATCAACTGCTTTCTAGCCATAAGAGAACAAGATATTGCCCACTGACCTTTTGAATGTTGTCCCATGTGACCTATGAAACATGTTTCCCAGGTCTGTTTTAGGCCTTCTGTGCCATGTGATAGGATTCCACCACAGATGAGGATATCATGGAAAACGCGTTGAGGTTTAGGAATACATTGACCAGCTGTCTGTATAATACAGTCAGTTACCGCTGACATACAGTCGCCTATTGATGGCTGATTTACGATGGCAGGATCGGGTTCTGCGAGAGCAGTGAAAGTAAACCAGTCTGCCTGATCCAGCTTCCACCCGAGGCATGTGGGTAGGGTGGCATCGACCATGGCCAGTATCTCTCAAAAGTATAGGAAAGTGATCACTGCCCAGTGGTTTATTGTCAACCCTCAATGAAAATGGGAGAATAATGAAGGGGAGCACGAGAGATCAATAGCGGTAAAGGACTGACTAGGTGCGTGAAAATAAGTGGAAGAACCAGTATTGAAAAGAGAAAGATTGTGATCAAAGAGCATACGCTCTACACAGCGTTCTCTCCTATCAATAACAGCATTTCCTTAAAGGGGATGATGTCCATTAAAGTCCCCAGGATTAAAAGGGGAGACAGCAACTGTTCAATGAGCATCAAGGTCCGATTGATCATAGGTCTCTCAGGCGACAAGTAGAGAGAGAAGAAACAGTGATGGTATGACCCAAGGAAACACGGATGGCTATGGCCTCCAAGGGTGTGTCAAGTAGTAAAGACAGGGAGGGCACATGCTGATCAACCAACAGTGCCACCCATCCATGCACTTGTCCATCACACAGCCTGTCATTTCTGTACAAAGAAAACTGCTGAAAAGGTGACTGTATTAGCAGGTTTCAGAAATATTTTGTGTAAGGAAAGACATATAGGATGGTAGGAAGCACTCAGTGCTTTGATGCCATCAGATTAGAACAAATCAACAGTTCCATTGTATCAAGGTGACCATTTTTTATTTATGTGTAGGCAAATTGGAGAGCCCTTTTTTTATGATTGGGTCAGTTTCTTTATTGTCTTTATTCGAGGTAGGTCTATCAACCTACATGGATCCTGCCCTGGGTTGATTGAGCAGGTCTTTGCTGTTGGAAAAGGATTCCAGCAAATGAGGACGTGAATGAAGGATTGTTTTGCATCTTAGGGTTGGAAGAAGATGTACCCGAGGAAATGCCCTTACCTGGAACCAAAGGAAGTGGATCTTGGGATTTGCTGTATGTTAGGGACAGAGATGGGTGCTGGAAACTGATTCATCAACTTTTTTTAACCATGGAGTTCAAAAGACTTTTCATTTGGTTTGAGAACAACTCTTCGGAGGTAAAGATTCCTCTGCACTCCCACTATAGTAATGAAACAAAGTCGCGACATCATACATCTGAGATGAAGTGTTGGACAGTAACTTTAGAGCATTAGGGTAAAGTGATGTTTTGAATCAATTTCAAATACTGTACCTCTTTTTCTTCTGACCTTTTAAGCCAAGAACAAAGGTAGAACAGGTGAGAACCATTGCAATTGATGCAATGAGGGTCTGTTTCACACTCATAGGCATCATGGGCTTTACCACTGCAATGAAGTGCTTGAAGTAAATGAGGAATCAATTTTGAAGTGGAAAAATAAACTTCTGTGATAAACCATAAAAAGTTAAAAACAATATAAGTTAGTTGTCACTTAAAACTGTTAGAGTGAAGTATGAAACTTTAGAAGTAAATGTGGAAAGGGAGCACAAATAAAAAAAATGTCTTAACGACAGCACTGGAAAATAAAAAGTGATAGTTTGACAGAATCGAATAGAGGAATTCATATGCATCAGAGGGTGTGTCCCTGCAGTTGGTTGAAAGTTGTCACATAATAATTTGTAAGCAACACATAGTTGAACCATGATGTTTGTGGGGAGCATAAGAGAGCAAGACTTGTGTAAGTGAAAAAAATGCATATAGAGGGCAATACTGAATGAGAATAGCTATATCTGTGAGTGGAGATAATGTATGGTATTGTAAAATGCCTTCCTCACCAATGGTTCTTTATTGGCTAATACACATTTTGCTGGTAACCTTTATACTTTTGCTGTTAAAGCTAAATAACTATGTTTATCAATGCAAGTTTAGAAAGTTATTGATTCTCATACAACAATGCCTTTCCTATAATTTTGTATATTCCAACATCAAACTTCAGGCATTAATATGCATGACAAAATTTGCATAATCAAGTTGAATTAAAGTTATTTTTGAATAGCTTGCTCTTGAGATTAAACCTTTTAAAACCTTCCATGCAGATTATCCAAATACAATCCATAAACTCACTCACATCAGTTACAAGTTATTTTTTGAAACAACATTGACAATCTGCACTAGTTATCAGTGTTGTTTAAATTTACATTGAGCATCTGCTGACCAATTAGTTTATATTATTTAGTGGTCCACACTATATATATAAACAATCAAGAACTGTTTTATGCCCAACAGCTTGTAATTTTTTTTTTTTATTTTAGTATGTGCATTTAAGATTAACATGTTTATCCCTGTATTCTCAAGACAGCTGGTATGGGTATTAAAACTTTAATTAAAATATAGAATAGCGTTTTGACCTTCCTAGGTCTTCTTCAGGTTAACAACGAGACTGTCTTTGTTTATATGAAGATGACCTAAGAAGGTCGAAAAGGAGTTTCTGTACTTCATTTCAATTAGTTTTAATACCCATACCAGCTGTCTCAAGAATATATTTTTTACTTCAAGTGGGTTTCTCATCATCACAAATATTTATCCTTTGTGACTCTTTAAAAAAAAAAAAACAACAACACTGGCATATGGGAAATATATGTATAACACACATTTAGGTTTAGAAACATTAAAAAAAAATCACAAGCACAAAACACACCTGTGAACACAAATAGGTAGAAATTTCTTCAATCCTTCAGCATGTTGGTTCAAAAGTGGAAAAGTTTTGAAAAACCTCTCCACTGAAGCCACATCACCATCACACACTGCTTTGTCAAACTTCTGCATGACTATAGTCTTCAGTTTGAATTCAGCTTCATGAAGTCTGGAGAAGGCTTCTTCTAAGCTACTTCCTTCAAGAGGTAGTAAAATTGACAATCATACATCCTAAACTTTCAATGGATTAATAATACTAACAAACATGGGATTAAATACTTAAAACCAGATAAAAATACTTAATAATCATTTTAAAAAATTATGAAAATATCCTTATTTTCAGCAAAATAAAGTGAACATTTAAGACTCCTTATCATAAATCAGAAATGCAAGATTGAATTTAGAGCAAATTTAATAAATTTTTTATTCAATCTTCAAATGAAAACAAAGGAAACTGCAAAAACTATTTTGTGATTTTAGGACAAGAGCTTAATGATGACTTTCAAAAATGAGCAAAATTTGAGTTAAACATGTCATTTAATCATAATGTATTACCTTCATTACTATCTGCAGCAGACCTTTTCAACACAGACTCATCCAAACTCAAGAACCTATGAATATGAGCTGCTGCCTATGTTGAAGAGAAGTGTGAAAACATATTCAGACTAGCAGAATTTCACATAATAGACAGTTTAATTTAACAAAATAAAGTTTACCCATGACCAACTAATACTTAATAATTCTATAAACATAAGAACCATTAAACAATTAAATATGAACTGAATGAAACTGACTCTTAAACAGAAAAATAAGAGATAAAACATTAACTATGATAGTTTTATTTTTCTAAATGTCTGGATGGCAATTGGAATAGGGTGCCTTCAGAAGTGGTGAATACAGACAGTGTTTATGCAAAGCTTGATAAACATTTAAAAAAATACTGACTCTAAATAGTTTGCCCAGCATGGTTAGTTGGTTAGGACACTTGACTCATAATCTGAGGGTCATGGCTTCAAACCTCCGTTACACCAAACATGCTCACTCTTCCAGGTGTGGGGACACCATAATGTGACAATCAATCAACTATTTATTGGCAAGAATTACCCATTAGTTGGCAGTGAGTGGTGGTGACCAGCTGCCTTCCCTCTAATCTTACACCACTTAAATTTAGGATGGCTAGTGCAGATAGCCCTCATGTAAATTTGTGCAAAATTCAAAAACAAACAAAATTTTTTAAGCTTAACTCATTGGACAGGATGCCCGAGACAGATCAACAGGTACCTTTTTTTTAATTTTATGTTCATGATTTATACACATGCAAATTTAGGCTTCATCTGTAATTAAGCTAGATAGACAAATGTATCAAGGCAGTCAAATGTTGTAAAGCTTCTTCATATTTAACTATAATAATCAACACTATACCTGTTCATAGTCTTCATTTTCTAATGCTGTACTCACTCCATCAGTACAGCTTTTACAAATTTAACGTATAATAATCAACACTATACCTGTTCATAGTCTTCATTTTCTAATGCTGTACTCACTCCATCAGTACAGCTTTTACAAATTTAGCGATATAATAATCAACACTATACCTGTTCATAGTCTTCATTTTTCTAATGCTGTACTCACTCCATCAGTACAGAACTTCAAGTCCAATATATCCTCAACTCTCTGCATGCATTCACTGACCGCGACTCTAAAATCAGATTAAGTTTTTCTATCAACAAACGTAACCTAACTTTATTACTGCACTGACCACAATAATTCTGAACGTCTTTTTTAACTGTACATACAGCATTGCCTTTATAATATATTAAAGAGCACAACCCTGAAATAACCTTTTTTTTCCCAAACAAATCCTTTTTTTAACTGCTATACATGAATACACATTTAAATATTTCATGGTTTTCAAATTCACTTGTAACTCTTGGTAACATTATTATTTCAAAAGATTGAATTTTCCAACTAGCACATTTTGTACTAACCTAATTAGCTGTTATCATAATAAAAGTGACATACCTTTCCCAAATCCAACTGTCTAACTTTACTGCTTATATTTTCTGCTAATGTTGAAGTGAAAGCCACCATACTAGATAATTGTTTGGCATCTGTATGAACTAACTGAAGGTTCGGTCTGAATATAATGATAAATAGTCACATAATCTTAACGATTTTTTAAGCATTTTACTGTGATAATACGTTCAAGAAGAACCAGTATAAGTCTTTTATGTTAGTTTGTTTTAGCTAATTCTGAGCAAATTGGAATCATTATGTTTTTATTAAACATAGAATGAAACTACTAAATGATAAATAAAACATTAAACTACTGAGTTTATTTACAGTAGTATACTCCATACAACAAAGAAAAAAAAAAGTCTAAATTATATGAATATTAATTTAATACTTATGTTTCTGACATTTGAGTTTTGGATACGACATCACAATTACTGTATTACAAGTTGAGATTAAATACATTAGAGGACTATCATTACAATGCAATTTAAAAATAATGCTTTATTTGAATCTGATGATACAAACAATAAATACATATACCGCTTATATAAAACTCTTCAGTAAAAAAAGTTAAAAATACTGCATTACAGTTATGTTGAAGATAACACAATGAATGTTTGATAACATGTACATTATTCTTAGTTGAGATTGAACATGCTTCTCTAAACATGGAACTAAATGTTTAATATGATTATAAAACATTCTATCACACATTTAAGTTTAACTTTTATTTAAAATAAAGTTTGTGTTGATATTGTTATCACAACAATTAGTTTTAGCAGACAAGTGAAGTAAGAATATTTAACCACATAAAATGTTTATAAACAGCACTGGTCTCTAGGACTGATTTGCTATTAAAAAACAAACAAATGTGAAACTAATCATAAAAACTATATTAAATATAAACTTTCATACATACAGCATTCTCTGAAGAGACATAACTTTGGCTTCCAAATGAGGTTGTTGTTTAAGTAAGTTTTCTAACTCTTTTCAGCTTTATCCTAAAAAAGAAAATGTAAATATGGCTCATCTAACACTAAATAGACTGAAAGGACAAATAAACTTTGGGCCAACAGAAGTTGAGTGCATTTCCTTTATGAAAGCGACATCGAGTTATTTGCTGCGTCTACCGTGGGGAATCGAATCCATGATTTCTGCATTGTAAATCCGTATACTTACTGCTATACTAGTAGGGGACAACATAAGTTGTATTACTGAAATAACCACTAGCATGTGTAAACAGTATGTATTTGTAAATATAGCATCAAAAATCCCATTAAGTTCAAAACTATACCAAAAATAAAGTAAATAATTAGATACGATACAAAATGTTACTAAAAATAAATGTTTAGTTATCTTCTTTCAGATTTCCCATTTATTTCTGAATCTACTAGTACTACAATAAATTGTTTAGAATAGTACAAACTGCAATGATAAATTAATTTTAGTGCCTAGTTATAATTTCATTTTGATGGGTTGATGTTATCAGAAATTACGACCGAAATAGAACCATTAGTATTACTATAATCGTTTCTAAAGTCTATGGCGTATGTCAGTGTCATTACCTCAGTACCGGTATATTGAGCGCAATAGGCTTAGAATAAGTTTACAACTTAAAAAGAGTAAATAACGTAAACAGTCAAGCATTAATCCAGTGACGTGCACTTACCTCTTCTTGACATATTTTGTCATAAGCACTAATTACATCATCTAAGTTCCTAAGTTCAGCAAAATCTATATTCATATTAGTAGTAAAATTTTCATCTGCAAATGCATTAACACTTTTTGTTTGGTAATCGTAGTTATACGTAAGATTACTTCTCGCCATTATCGTCACAACAAATAATATGGTTCTTTTAGACTAGTTTTGAAGTCTGAAAATATATTCAAGCTTATCTCATAAATTTCTCAAATAAATTGATATCTTGTTTAAGAAGGAAACAAAGAGTGTTGCATTACCTATGATAATTTTTTTAGCATTTTAAAGCTATTTACATAGAAATCTTTGCGATATTAATGATGAAATATAAAAATTATTTAAATAATCTCTACTCCAAAGTAGACGCATTGTCAGTATGTTTCTTACTCTACATATTATTTGTTGAATACTTTCTAATACTGGCTTTTCTGGGCCTCGCCTAACTTGATGGTTAGGACGCTTGACCCATAACATGTGAGTGGTGGGATAGAAACCTGTCGCCGAATATGTTATCATCTCAGCTGTTGAAACGTTATATATAACAATCATTCTTAGCATACCTCTAAGAGGTCAAGAATCGGCTTTAAATGGTGTTTATTAGTTGTTTCCCTCTAGTTATCACTTCCAAATTAGGGACGGCTAATGTAGATAGTTCTCTTGTAGCTTTGCACAAAAATTCAAAAACAAACATTGTGTTTCAATTTATTTGATAAAGATATAGTTAATTTATGTAAACTTATCCGAAATCGTTATTATTTACAGAACATTTTTCTTATTTATTCTTCGAATCTGCTGTTATTTACTGATTTGTCTGTTTGACACTCGTCAGAAAATCGGGTTTACTTGAAAATACAAGTAGACAGGCCACAGGAGATGTGCCATCAGAATTTATTGCATAGTTTTGTAGTATTCAGGCATATCATGGTCTTCCGCCTTTTATCGTATCATGTAACATTTCTAACTTATTGATTATTAATTTTCACACTTTCATGGTAGTATTAAGTGGTTCAAGGCTGCTGACATTGTATTTCTAGGTGCTCTATCCTTTGTTGTTTTAGTAGGTGACATCGTTTGATGCTATGTATTGAATCTAGATTAAATGAGCTGAAACTGGAATATCCTTTGTTGACCACTTGTAAAGTTAATTCAAACTTACAGCTAACCAATGTTGTCAGTTAACAGAGATCAAGAGGTGAAACTGTTCACTGGACTAGGAAATCAAGTTGATATTTGGAGCACAAATACATTTCCTTTATCAACCAGTTTTCTTTTATTGCGCTAGGTGTGATAATTTTAATTGACTACAACTGCCTGTTAAAATAAATAGAGACAACTTTTTAGCTTTTATACTGAGGTCTTCTTCAGGTAACTGTAGTTACTTATGTAGAGTCTCATGGCCATGTGATATATAGTTCAGACTGTATAGAAGACGAAACTTTGTCCACTTGTCTTTCAAAAGCGGTTTTACTCCATTAAAGTTCTCGAACTTTCTACATTGTCTGAAATTCCATTGAAACAGTGCTCCTGATTTGTCTGCAGTAAAAGACATATTTTCTACTAGAAGACACTTGTGGTTGGTACTGGAGCTTTCAGTGACGAGTGAAGGGTGTGTTTTTTCTTATAGCAAAGCCATATTGGGCTATCTCCTGAGTCCACCGATGGGAATCGAGCCCCTGATTTTAGCGTTGTAAATCCGTAGACTTATCGCTTTACAAGCGGGGGACCACGAGTGAAGGAAAACTTCATCCCGAAATGCTAGCTAGGGAGGAGCAAGACTTAACTATCATTTTGGGGTATGCATACTGAATTTTTTTTGTTGTTTTAATAAAGATTCTGCTTATTTGTTTCAAACTTGCTCAGTCCATTTGTTCACACACTAAGAAGAACGCTCTGATACTTGTCGGGAAATTAGTATTTAACTGAAAATACCAAAGTATCTCAAATGGTAATATCTTTATAATCACTTGCCTGATCACATGAGTTTAAAAAGATTCAAGTGGTACTTCTATTGAAAAGAGTGACAGTTTCTGGATTTGGAAGCATTTGCAACAGAAAAGAAGAGAGACAGTTTTATTGGAAAGGTGTTGAGTATAAGAAAACTCGTCTCCTCTACTTAGTACTTTTGTCAGAGCTGTTAAGTACACGAGAATTCTTTTCTTGCAACTACTGACTCAAAATATTTTCTCATATATGGTGGACCCAGCCCACTCAAGTAAACAGTTACCCTGATGTTTTATTTCAGTTGAGGGGAAGCATATACTAAGCTCCCAGGCTGTCACTAGTCAGACTATATGAGATCCAACTCTGGTCAAGACCATAAAAGTGGACAGATGCTAAATATAACACTGGTTGTTAATTTTTGTTAGTCAGAGTTGTCTTTCAAGCAAGTGTGGCAACGTAAATCTACGGACAAAGAGTGTAGTACATGGAAAAGACACCTTTCAGAACAGAAAGACTCCCCATAACAGTGACAGTAGTAAGAGACACATGAAGTTGTGCAGAACTGAACAACGAACCATTGCGAGTAGCTCATCACCCTATAGCCATGAATCATGGATTGATTGTTAGTTGGGTATTGGAATCCCTGTGAGTAGCTTCCATCTGGAACCAAGGATGTCAATGGCATCCATTGGGATTTGAGAGAGAGAGATTGTGGCTCGACAAACTAGATTCTTTGATTGAAGTCAGTCATACAACAGTTTTAATAAAATATTCAAGGAAACAGAAATGGGTGACATAGATTGATTCCTGAAATTATTGAGGCACATCACTGCCTGAAATAGATGGACTCAGAAGCAGCCTCTGTAATACTTGGCTCTGAGCTTAGTTGATCTGGCCCTTAATGCTGTTGAACACTTGAATGAGGACCAGCAATACAAATGGGAAACCAAAATGTTTGAGTTATGTTATTAGAGTTTGATGCAGAAAAGATTCATGGAATCATTCAGGCTATGATCAAGATTCAGAAGAGAACTGACACGAAGGGACTGGCTCCATATGAAGATTGTCTTTACCAGTTGCCACTAAAAATATACTTAGATATGGCCTCTTCAGATCTGAAAGACATCTTGGTCAATAACTTATGAAGGTGCTATTACATAAGCTCATTGAAAAAGCTTTCAAGAGTTGTACCATCCATTGGTGGAATTATCACCCAGGTGTTTCCACTGCAGTAGACTGAACTCAGTCAAAGGGTTAACACCTAGCTACATCTATGGGACAGAAATATTAGATAACCATTCTATTCTATAGTAAATGCATGTCTTTTCAAGGGTTATATGCTGCATGTCATGCGAGATCTGTTTGTGAGTTATGTGCTATAACAAGGGTATGCTCCTCCACAAGGACTATCCATGTAAAATATTGCAGCCATGGTTGATTACTCTGTCTAGATATTGTTCAGAATGGGAATTGCTTGTGCAGTTGTGGAGCACTGATGATAGAAATGCCTGTACTCCCAATGCAGTAAAGAAAACAAAGCTATTTCTTCAGCCAATAACTTACTAATCTACTTTGTCAATATGTTTACAATTAGTAAATCAAACAAGGATATTTACACCAGCCATATGCTTGGTATGCACTGATAAGAGTGCAAGACGAGAGGCTAAGATCGTGATATACATGGAATAAACAAGAAACCTAACGTAACTTGTGATCTTTCCAGACTTCTGAGTGAGAACATTACTACAGTCAGTGAAAATATCGACTTTTCCTGTCAATTTTGATAGATTAGATGTTACGGGAGAGATTTATCTCTGGCTTAATCTGTGCTCTGTTGCCCACTGAATGAAGGTGGTTATTTCTGATCTTTGGGCAGTAATAAGCATTTCTAGGGATGGATATATTGGGTGTTTATAATAAGCTTCGCCTACGCATGAGATGAGCTGATGTTCCAAATAAAGGTCATTTAATGCTGCACAAACTGAACTCAGGAAAAGTGGACTGCATGAGTGTGTAGCAAAAGAATAAATAATACGACCTTAATGTGCATAGATAATGTTCCAAGTTTAATACGAACGAGATCTAATGCATCAATGTTTTGCAACATGGTTATATAGTCTACAAATAATATAAACTATTTTTTATCCAACAAAAGCAAGTAATATTAGTTTGTGTTGTGATCAGCATGACAAGGAATAAAGTCATAATGCTGCTTTGCAAGTACGGACTATAAGCTATCCAACTGGACATTAACATGATCATAGGTATAGTTGGCAAAGTGGAAGTAAAGGATACTAGAGGTAGCTCTAAGGTTGTTTTCGTCACACGACGTTAAAGAGCAAACAAACCATCATCACACCTGGGAGAGTTTGTTGTTGATTGCTCTGACATTCTGGATTCCCTGCAAAGAAAGCAACTCACTGACGTGTTTAGTACATATACCAATAAAACAGTGACTTATCATCATATAGACATGGTGACATAGTCTGATAAAATAACCATTCTAAAGACTTCCATGAGCACTAAGGAGGTTGCAAGCACTGGCTGCTGCAGGACGGAGTACTACAGACTTCAAAAAATGCTTGGTCATCTCAAGTAACGATTGTTATAAAACGAAAAGTATAAGAATGTCCTCTAGAAGTCGGCTAGTGAATGCAGTAGCTCACATTGATGCCTTCTTTTTATTTTAGACCAATGTCTGGATTTATCAGAAGGCTCCTATTGGTTTAATACCTTGGATCTTGTGTTCAAATGCTGATAAGTCGCACTAGACGATGAACGCAAAGCTAAGACTGTTTTTAAAATGGGAGAGAGTCAACATGAATTCCACTTCACCCCTTTTAGTCTATGTAATGCACCAACTCCTTTCGAGTGGCTGGTGGAGCCTACATTCAAGGAACTGCAATGGAAGAGATGCCTGGACTATGTCAATGATGTTCTGGTGTTTAGCCATATTTTTCAGCCTGTTTCTAAGAAGCTGAAGGTTTTATTCAAGTGCACATGAAACTGAAACTAAGGAAGTATTTGCTTATGTGAATGAAAATGGAAGAAAATTCTTGATAACATTGAGGAGAGGAGTGAAGTATTGACAGATCTGATTAAAATAATGTAAGAATATTTGGGTCTTCCTGGAGATAAAAAGATTTCTGTACATAGCTGGTCCATTCATAAGGCTGCAAGATGTTATCATTATACACTTGTTGTCCTCTACTATTTCACAAAACGGGCTGATGCTTATTTATTGAGCAGTGTGTCAACATAAATTATCATAAATATGTTACTCCAGTACTAGATAGTATAATCCAGAGCATAGGAGTAAACCTACATTGACTAGGAAGTTCATTACAATAGTTAACTTTTACTAAATTGTGTAGATTGTTAGTTGTGATGAAGACTTGATGAGTAAAACGGACTACCAAGTAGATGCTTGCCAAGTTTGTTAATCCTAACAGAACTGACTTGGATAAACTCTTGTCATATTTAATGATTGATAATATAGAGCAATGTAACAGGGACAAACAGGCTGTTTGCCGAATTTAGTCAAGTTTGGATAGGAATTGTTACTCCCTTTCGATGTGATTTCTGGTCCTCTACTATGAGGAAAATTCATCAATGTTCCAGAAAGTATGTGGAGTAGTAAAATCAATGATGGTATACGAGTATGATATGAGATGGTATGATGGTCTCGTATGCACATCATTTCGCCCAACAAATATTTGGTAAGGCAGTATAAAGACAGAATAAGTGAAAGAATGGATGCTTCAATGCAGCGACTGGAAGTGATTGAGGTATGTGCTAGCTGTATGAAGGTAGTTGGGATTTGATTGCAGTAGTCTGTAACGGATACTCTGACAAGTTCGTCATCCAGCGCACGAGCTCCCGTGTTTGTTTGTTGAATTTTGTACAAAGCTGCTAAAGGGCTTTTTATGCTAGCCATCTTAATTTCAAAGAGATAGTGATAGACTAGATGGAGACAGCTAGTCAAGACCACCCATTGCCCACTCTTGGTCTACTATTTACCAACAAATAGTTGGATTGACCATCACATTGTAATTCTCCCATGGGCGAAATGGCGAGTATTTTAAGTGATGGACAAATATTTTGCGATCCGATTACTACATTTAAGCTACATGAGACATGAGGCACACAAACGTGTGTGAAGCATGTGTCAGTAAATTGCATCCATACATCAGAGACAAACACCTCGTGTACTGGAGAAGAAACCAGTTGGTTATAGGAGGTTGAGAATATTGTCTTTAACAATTTCTTTCTGCCTAATGATAATAAGGAAGTCGTGGATACGTATCTGATGGTGTTCAGCAAATCAGATGAGTAGTCACCAGAAGTAGAAGTGACTATCTGCTCCAATTGCTAGAGAAACTGTCGACATAGACTTCCAGATGGCTACAGGTGAGAATAACCATCACTGTTAGAATGATTTTTAGACTGCAATATTAAAAGGAAAGAGCATTAATTTCTTTCCAAGCTACAAAACTATGCAGACTTTAATGTATGTATTACATTGTCGCCTGGAACTAAATTGGCCTGTATTTTATGATTTTGTGACTACTATTCAATTATTGACAATAAGGACAGTTGTTTAGCTGTATGATATTGGACTGAAAGAAAGTGGTATTCTTGGTTTCCAAACTAATGAGGGATAATGATTTGTAATGCACAAACAACATTGTACAATTATCACTCGATTCTTGATAGTTAGGCCGATTATTTGATTGAAAGAATGTTGTGAACTCTTGTTTTCCAAGGCATAAAATTATTTTTTGTTGTAAAACCTCATTTACTATTTCTGACAATTTATATGTGCATGTTATATCACCCAGTGCTCTCGAAATGTTAGCTGATTTTTGTGGAAAATGCCAAACGTAAGATCAACAGAAGTTCAGCTTTTTCTGAATATGGATTGGGATATAGTAGTAACAGCACGAAGTTTAATCGTGATAAAGTAAAATATTAGGGGTTGAATGAAACTGTGAGTAGTGCATGAAAATCACAAATAAATGGTTTAGGTATTATAAAAAAATATACTTATACTATGTATCTAGTATTGAATTTGATTGTAAATGTAATATTTTCAGTCGTGCAGATTGAAATGTGTTTGATAAGCTAACACTTATACTGGCTACTTCCTAGTGTTGTTTCATTACAAACTGACGTTTTAAGCATAGAAATGTAGGCTAAAAATGCTGTAAGGAAAATAGAAGATACCACCTCTGCTGTCAAACCTTGTAATTCGCGTCGTAACTGTTAGACAATTCGTAAATAGAAGAAAGTCCCTAAATGAAGACAAGAAGAGTGTGGCAAAGGTGAACAGTCAGAGTAGTGATTAAGTCACCTCATCCAAGTCATATTTGTTGTTCCTACTGACACTAAGCTGATGACATGTTAGAGATGAAATAGAGCAGAACAGTTTGGAATAAATGTTCTCATCGTCTGACAAGGACAACAGAATACAACAAAGCCATAGGTAGCTTTGCAAATGAAACCTAAGGAACTAGGGGAACGGAAAGTTCTCGTGTTCCTGAGACACGTGTTTTGCGATTGACGATGAACCTGAGTATACATTACACATCTAAATGTGTTTCTTGATCATTATTTAGTTCATTGTCATAACCATCTGCTACGAATCCCTCTCCTCTTTTTAACCTACACAATTGTCTGAACCTTTGACCAATTAGAACATAGTTAACATGCAAAGTTAGTTGCAAACACTCTTTGTTAACCTGAAGATGACCTATGAAGGTCGAAATCTTGTTCTGTACTTTATTTTAATTAATGTTTTAATACTCATACTAACCGTCTTGACAATATAGAGCTGTACGTTTGTATTTGAATCTCGATTTTTAGTATTTAAAATCAAGTTCTAGCCATGAACAGCCTGTGTTTCATCTACTGACCGACGTTTCTCTTGCTTTGTTACACATTCTGTTTTCTTTTCTCATGGGCTCTGAAGACAAATTCCTCATTAACTTTTGAAGCCTTGTATCAAGTAAAATGATATTATCCAGAAAACAAAAATGTATTGGTTAACATTGATCATTAATAAGCTTATAAGTGTACATACATATATTGCTTATTGACATGTCCGAATCGGGAAAATTGCCAAGGTATTAAATAATTTGGTTTTGATGTCTGTAAGTTACTTGTGATGGTCAAAGAAGGCCCTCTTTGTCCCTGGAAGGTACCCAGAATTGGATAATTGGAGTTCAAGCCATTGCATCAGGAGGAACTGAGTCTACAATTAGCTCAGGAGCAGAGTTTAGTATCACTGTTTATGCTGCTTGGAGTTGGAGACTGAAGAACATATACCAGTTATTTATTGCATCATAAGGTGTGATATGATTACAAGGAGGAAATTACCTCCTTCAATCTTTAATGGGCTCACAATATCAAAATAACTTTCTGGTGCTAGATATATCCCAAGATATGTCCAAGCACTGGAAAATAGAAATTGGGACAAACTCTTGGCTTCAACAAGAATTCGTCGTTAGTAATTAAGAACAGAACGATTTAATCAACAAAGAATATAAAATCTCGAGATTTAAAACTGATGAGAGATCCAAAAAACATTAGTCACCTTATACCCTTGTGCAAATTAATTGAAACAAGACGAAAAATTACGATTTTTTTCAATTTTTTGCGTTTTATTTCTGGGAATCCAAAAATTACTCACAAATTAATACATGATATGACCGCCTTTATTTTTCAGAAGATCATTAATCCGCTTTGGCATGGAGTCCACGAGTTGACTGCAATTTTTACTAATTTTTGGATCTCGGTACCACACCTCAATTATGGCCTCAATTAGCTTATCTTTCGTAGTAGTCTTTTCCCCGAAGTCTTTCTTTAAAAATCGCCCAAAGATTTTCAATAGGATTTAAGTTCGGAGAGTTTCCAGGCCAGTCCAGCATCTTTATTCGCATTGTAGTCATAAAATTATTCACAAGTTTCGATGTGTGGCACAGAGCCAGATCTTGCTGAAAAATGCCAGATCCATCTGGAAATCTCTTTTTCAATTCTGGAACGGCTCTTCTCTGCAAAACTTCGATGTACTGTGATCCTCGCATCATACCTTCTACGATATGTAAGTCTCCGACGCCATAGTAGCTGAAAAAGTCCCTAAACATCTTCTTCAAGCGATGTTTTACGATCTGATTGATGTGAGATTCTCGAAGTTTCTCACCTGGAGATCTGCAAGCATGCAGACTTCTTTGACACTGTACAAAGAAATGAGTTTCGTCACTGAATAACACCTTCCTCCATTGTTTTTGCGTTCAGTTCTTGTATTTCAGACTCCATTTGATACCTTTTTTCTTCATTGAGTTGGTGAGAAGTTGTTTTTTGACTGGTCTCCTTGCTTTTCTAACGCAATTTCGAATGACGTAATATTCCTCAAAATTTCGTCATATACCCCAAAATAGATCAATCGTACTGCAAAACACAGTTAATGACGCTGTCTGTGTGAAAAAATGACCATTAAAGGAAATCAGCCGGTCCAGCGAGCCTACACTGGCCGCCATGCTGAAACTATTGTGAAAAGATCATTTGTTTCAATTACTTTGCACAAGGGTGTAGGTTCTAAGGCACCAACGGCAAAGATACCAAAAGCGAAAAATAAGCTTTTAGATCACTTACGTTAAAGCAGGACAGGCACCCGACGCTGTGGTGTGACCACAAGCAGATCTCAAGGCACCCGTGGTTGCCATTAAAATATTACAATAACAGTGGAAGCTCTGCACTCATTAGTGCATATGGAAGACAAGGGTCTGACGGTTTTTTATGTTGTATTATCATTTTATTTCGTATCTTCTTGTTCATATATTTGGTCTTTGGTTTCATTTAATTAATGGCATGACTTGATTTTCTCATGTATGCAAGTAGGCCCGGCATGGCCAAGCGTGTTAAGGCGTGCGTCTCGTAATCTGAAGGTCGCGGGTTCGCACCCCCGTCGCGCCAAACATGCTCGCCCTTTCAGCCGTGGGGGCGTTATAATGTGACGGTCAATCCCACTATTCGTTGGTAAAAGAGTAGTCCCAAAGTTGGCGGTGGGTGGTGACTAGCTGCCTTCCCTCTAGTCTTACACTGCTAAATTAGGGACGGTTAGCACAGATAGCCCTCGAGTAGCTTTGAGCGAAATTCAAAAACAAACAAGCATGCAAGTATGTGTGAATAAGCAGAAATTTAAAAGTTGTAGTATTCGTACCTATATCATTAAGGATTTGTTACACTTTGAGGGAGATGACTGTTGTTTATTTATTTTTATTGTTTTATAATAGACCCAATTCTTCTTGGTTTGATTTGGTATTTAAGGTACAATATAGAAAAAAACGTTTTGTTATTTGAAATGCTATTAAGGATAATTAAACTTTATTGCGTTTTTGTTTGAGTATTGTGCTAGGTTGGGTATGCTATAACATCTTAGTTATTTAATTAATTTGTTTGAGTATTGTGCTGGGTTGGGTATGCTATAACATCTTAGTTATTTAATTAATTTGTTTGAGTATTGTGCTAGGTTGGGTATGCTATAACATCTTAGTTATTTAATTAATTCTTTTCAGTGTTTAATTGCCCTAAATCAGAACTTTGATGTAACAATAAAAATCGCGAGTCAGTTCAAAGAACAAAGCAAGATATTTAAGTAATTTGTTGAAAGTAGTAAATGGTCCGGTTTGCAGTGTTAGCTGAAACTGGAAACATTCGACTTACTCTGACATGTTGCATCGTTTAAATTGTTTGAGATCTTGTGGGTTAAATGAACGTTCTTTACCATTTCAGATCTTAGAGATTGGATCGCTGTCTCAGTAAATTGTCGGAAACCACTAAAATACAAGTACAGAGAACATTCATTACGTGCTACACGCGTTTATTATGTCATTTTTGTCAAACATCACGTATCGTCAAGTTTGAAGTACTTTTAGGAGATCATCATATGAAAATTATTTCTCCATAAATTTCTGTTTGTGCAACATTAGAGGGAAGACAACTAATCATCACCACCCACCGCCAATTCTTGGGCTACTCTTTTACCGAGGAATAGTGGGAGTGACCGTCACATTATAACGCTCCCACGGCTGAAAGGGCAAGCATGTTTGGTGTGACGGGGATTCGAACCCGCAACCCTCAGATTACGTACGAGTCAAGTGCCTTAACCATCTAGCCATGCCGGGCACAATGAATGTTAATATCCTTAGGAAATAATTTAAAGGATTTTGACACTTTAATTTCAGTAATGCGTTTAATCAGGATTTTTTTAGGGAGATCACTTTCGATACACGGAAAAATAGATCTCTACGAATATTCTGCTTGCATTGTATGCTTTAAGAAAATACACATTGGGCTATCTTTTTTGTTCCCCGCATCGAATCGAAGTCGGGATTTTAGTGCTGTAAGTCTATCAACTTACCACTGTCCTACCGGAGGATTGTACGAATATAGTTGTAAGGAAATAACAAAGTATTTATATTATAGGTTATAATAAAAATAAAATAATAAAAGCGATTTCCCATTTTATTTTTGCCATATTTTTTTAAAACCAGTCAACAATTTATTTCAATTTATTTATTTTATTTTAGTATATATAAAATATAGTTCAGATATTTAAATAAGTATCACCTAGAGAATAATATAATGCATAACAGTTCTTCGTTTTGCTTAAATTTCCATAAAGCTACACTGGGGGTGCCTGCACTAGCCTTCCTTAATTTTGAAATGAAGTTATAAAACAGAAGGAAGACAGAATGTAACTCAGGACGGCTGGTATGGGTTTTAACGCTTTTATTAATAAAGCAGAGAACAATGTTTCGACCTTCTTATGTTATCTTCAGGTTAACCTGAGATACTTGTTTACTTCAAGTGGGTTTCTCGTCATCACAAAGAAAAAAGACAGCTAGTCAACATCACCTATTTCACACTCTTGAGCTAATATTTACCAGCAAATTGTAGGACTGGCTGTAACATTATAACGTACCCACGGTTTAAATGGTGAGCGTAATCAGAATCGGGTTTTGAGTTTCGAGTAAAATTACTCGAGGGCAATTTCCGGAAGTTGTTCCTAATTTAGATGTAATAAATTAGAGAGAAGACAATTAGTTTGTCTCTTGGGCTACTCTGATATTGGAATTGACCGTTACATTGTCATGCTCCCACGGCTAAAACGACGCGAATGTGCAGCGATGGGATTCGAACCTGAAACTTATAGTTTGCGAATCGAGCGCTCTTACCATTTCAGGACAGGAAAACTTCATAGAGAAGTAAGTTTCGTTCAGTTTCAAACTGTTCGTATCTTCGTATTTCTAATTTAAAGTTAGTTATTAACAAATATCTCTATTTTTGTAAACATGTTAATAATATAAAAACATTACTTTTACATAAATTTATACACTTTGCCTAGAGTGTTATTACTTTAATTTTAAATAACTTGCTGTAAAAAGTATAAGAAATTGTATGTTTTATTCAGAATTATTACTAGCATTACGTAATGTATCTGTAAAGCAATTTCTAAATGGAATGGCTAGATCCAACTTCAATTGTTAGGCTATTCTTGTCTCACCGAATAGTGAAATTTGATCGTTAATCATACTGGTCACACACGTTTCAAATACGCAGAACGCGCTTAAGTAGCAAATGAACACGAACCATAAACCTCAAATTCACAGTCCTAGAACGCTAACCAAATAGTCCATGCTCGACCCAGTCAAGAAGTGTATTCGTGTTTTGTTTTATAAAGTGTGTTCGTAAAGAAAGGGGATTTTTATTTCTTGAACGTCAAGAGTATCAAATTTCAACTACCAATTACACTGATGATGCTGAGGTTGTAGGCTGCTGGAAATTGTTGATAAATGTTGATCACATAAACAACTTTCCTTAAGAAATACTAACAATAAAAACAGTAACCCTTACAAAAACATTTATAATCACTGGGACATACATTCAGCCTTTTCACTATCTTTTGTTAAGAACTAGATTGTAGTTATTTTTACGTAATTGTACTGCATGCCACCTAACGTGAAAACACATAACTTATATTACCTTAGTAGCTGAATAATATTGACCTTTTAGCATAACCATTCGTTGGCAGCGACTTACTTATCTAAAGTATGGAAAAGAAAAACACCTTAGTTTCTTTCTGCATTTATGGTTTCTTTTTTTTTTGTATTAACTAGAAAATAATATTTATAAAAGGCATATATAATTAAATTTAAAGATACATTTAAAATATTTTACAGAAGCAATAAACTAAAGCAGCGCAAAGGGGGATACCATGACACCTTATAAGTGTAGTGAGTGTTGTTACAATAACTTTAAAGAAACAACGAAGTATGACATAACCTAGCCTGTTTTTCATACTTCATAGCATGTCTTGAAATACAAAACATACTAGTTCACACTATTTATTGTATTTAATTTTATTACATCTTTCATTAATATGCCATTGATCGAATACATTTTGCACTTTTTTGAGTATTTGACATTTGTAATGTTTTGTGGGCTTGTTTCTTAAAATCCAAATTATTTCATTACCTGTTAATATGGCTAAAACACATTAACCAACAATTAAAAACATGTTCATCAGTGTTATATAGTTTCCCAATATATATGTAGTGAAAGATGATCAGAATAGACGAACGTACTTAACATTTCAAACAAACAACTGCAAAAACAAAGCAAATATTTTATATGAATTTAGTGACCATTATAACAAATAAAAAGATAGATAGATGGACAGATGAATGAGAGCCGTCCACTGACTTCGATCACGGCTGATGCAGGCGCTGTCCGTTGGTTCTATTTCCACGCGTTAAATTTCCGGAGCTGCGTAAATTTCACTACGCATCCATTTTCAGTCAAAGGATGTCAGGAGCACGCGGCGTTCTCGACCTCCCCTTTCAAACAAGGAAACAGATCGATATTTCGCTATATTACAATTTCAATTAAGCAAGATTGTAAATAAGAGATAGTTCAATTATGTGATGGACTACAGGAGAAAGAATAGCCACAAGAGACAAAAAGTTTGATATTATAGAAAACCAAATTAAAATATACCAAATCAACCCTAAGTCTGAGAATAACACAAAAATTTAATGTGTTTAATAGTTATCTAAAACATGAAGCTAATATTTGTTTTGCATTTTCATAAAGCTTCTATAACAAATCTTCAGTTTGTGTTGAAACGTGAAAGTACATAATCTTAAGGTGAGATTTCTTTTATTGTTTCTCTACTGGTTTGTATGAGTCCGTCTCTTAAGACGTATATTTTAAACAAAGATAGCTCTCATTTGTTATAAAAACTATGCAGCCAATCTGTTTGAACGCCACTTGTTGACTTAGTCTACGTGAAAGTAATTTATACAATCAGATTTTTTTTTATAGAGTCAGTCTATGTGAATACCAATTATAAATAATTTATCGTCGTGAATGTCACTTGTACAGACTTATTCTGCCTAAATTTTAACGGTGCGGAATTAGTCTGTATGAATGTCAATTGTACAGAGTCAAAATGGTTTCGTTCGAGTTTCGCGCAAACTATTCGAGGGCTATCTGCAATAGCCATCTCTATTTTAATAGTAAAAAACTATAAAGCAGGCAGCTAGTCATCACCACCCACTGCCAACTCTTGGGCTACTCTCTGATTAATGAATAGTGAGATTGATCGATTAATTATAACGTCACACGGCTGAAAGGGCAGGCAGTGTGGTTGACAGGATTATAACTCCCGAACCTCAAAGTGCGAGTTATGCGTCCTAACCACCTGGCAGAGTCAATGTGAGCGAATGTAATTTGTACAGATTTATCCTGCGTGAATGTCACTTGCACAGAGTCGATGCAAGTGAATGCCATTTGTACAGATTTATCCTGCGTGAATGTCACTTGCAGAGTCGATGCAAGTGAATGCCATTTGTACAGGGGTGATTTGATACACGGAATTTTTGTTTATTTGAAGTTAAGCACAAAGCTGCACAATGGGCTATATGTGCTCTGTTAACCACGAGTATCGAAAACCGGTTTCTAGCGTTGTAACTCGATATACATTTCGCTGCACTATTGACAGGCAACATAAGAAATTATTTTAATTTTGTTATTATTTCTTTCGTTTCTCGTTCTTAGATTTTGTTAGCGTTTGTTTGGTTTAACCAGTTGACGTTTCTTTTCGTCGTTTCGATTTTGATATCTACTTTCCTTTCAGATTTGTTCTTTTGAAATGCTTGTGTTGAATACAAGGATTGTTTCTCTTTGTTAAAATAAAAATCGAATTAACAGAAACGTTTTGAGCTTTTCTTTCACAAGATGGCGTGAAAACCGCGTGCTGTAATTGGTTTCTGTAGTTGGTCTTCTTTTACGTTGTTAAGAAATGTGTAATGTAATGACACTTGCACCCTTATCAGACAAGCTGTGCGCACGTTCCGTATATTTACGGACTGACCAATCAATGGCTACGAGGAATGATTTATCTCTTACTGCAGGGAACTCTTGTATCATGTACCGCGGTGACGTTTCTGCAAGACGTAATGAAAAGTGACGTCACTTTACACAAAGTAATACTCCGAAAAAGCTACTAGTTGCTTAAAGACGAACAATCTCATGACTTTGTGGTTGTAACAATCTTTGGAATAGACAGTCAGAACACCCTAAAGATACGTCATAGTTGTAAGTAGCATATTAACCTTTCTTTATGTTTCTTGTAAAATATAGTCTTTTATAATTATGCAACATAGATAGATAGATGAGCGAGAATATAATTTGTAGGATAGTGTGACGAACAGATGAATAGTATAGTAATTAAAAAAAAAGTTAAAATGAAACTGTCTTGAAGCAAGATTAAGACGACAAAATATCTCATAAATGAATAAAAACAGAATTCTTCTGCGGTTGTCACAAAACGGTTGATTGAAATAATA
This sequence comes from Tachypleus tridentatus, assembly GCF_004210375.1. Lineage (NCBI taxonomy): Eukaryota > Metazoa > Arthropoda > Merostomata > Xiphosura > Limulidae > Tachypleus > Tachypleus tridentatus. The sequence continues at coordinate 60,051,959 of NC_134826.1, read as the reverse complement.
AATATTCTAAAAATATCTCCTTTTGTTGTATCGTAAGTAGGACTTGTTTTCTAATGGACATCGCGTTTATAATATTTATTTTGCTGCAAATAATAACAAGATATATTCTGTTTGTCTATAAACTTAGTTACGCAATAATAAAGGATATATTCTGTTTGTCGTTAAGTTTAAAGCTGCACAACAACAATAACAAGATATATTCTGTTTATTGTTAAATTTAAAGCTGCACAACAATAACAAGATATATTCTGGTCATTGTTAAGTTTAAAGCTACACAATAATAACAAGATATATTCTGGTCATTGTTACGTTTAAAGCTACACAATAATAACAACATATATTCTGGTCATTGTCACGTTCAAAGCTACACAATAATAACAAGATATATTCTGTTTATTGTTAAATTTAAAGCTGCACAACAATAACAAGATATATTCTGGTCATTGTTAAGTTTAAAGCTACACAATAATAACAAGATATATTCTGGTCATTGTTAAGTTTAAAGCTACACAATAATAACAACATATATTCTGGTCATTGTCACGTTTAAAGCTACACAATAATAACAAGATATATTCTAGTCATTGTTAAGTTTAAAGTTACACAACAGATTACCTGCACTCTACTGGCCGTTAGTATCCGAACACGTCATTTTACCAATTATAAGGTCTCGGTTCATTGCTGAGTAACTGAGAGAAAGGACAGTAACAAGTTAAATATAACATTCCTGTCATTCTTTATCTCATCTTCTAAATAACCTCATATTAACATAACAGTTACGGTACATTCTGCATTACGTTAAAGAAAGCAGTGATTTGATGAGTACTTATATCTGGCTAATATATTCTCATCTTTGAAGAGTTTAACAATAATATACACACAAGAACTCTTTATATGTATATATAAATAATATGAACATTGACCGATTATGATGTTCTACCTATGTAAAAAATTTTGTACGCACTTGTTAAACTCAACAGTAACGAGCAGTTTTTAAACAACAGTATTTATTTCCAACTAAAAATCGGCACCTGTGAAACGAACATTTTATATTTTTGTAAAATTCATACTGCGTTTCAAGATCATCAGTTGTAAAAACAATACCTTAGGTAAACGGTGAATCCATGTCTATAACATTTTTCTGTGTTCTAGACATTCTTAGCCTAATCAGCATATTCAACAAGAAGGTAGCGCTACAAATTAGAGAAAGTTTTTAATACATTCGCCCTAAGAGCATATTCTAGAACAGTTAGTGATTAAAGTGAATGAATAATGGTTAATTCACGTTCCAACGAGCATATTCAACAGTATTATAGCGATTACTTTGAAACATTTACGCTTGACATACGTCCCCAACAATCGTATTCTGGAATTGTATGGTAACTAAAGTGAAGAAACAGTGCTTAAAACAAACACTAAAGAACGTATTCAACAATGGTGCTGTGATTAAACTGAGAAAATTTTACTTAATTAAAGTGAGAAATTAATTCTTTATAACTAATTAGTTAGTTTCTGTACTTTATATTGGTGTGTAATAGACATTTAATACCACTCAATAAATGTTATAAAACCAAATTTGTCGTTTTCGTTAATAAATTGAATACCCAACGTTTCGCTTTACAGTTTTAGTGGAGTATTCCTAACGAAGATGTAAAGAGAAACTTTTAAGTGTCAAGTAATTCGATGATAAGAAACTCACTTGGAGTAAGTATGTATTCTCAAGACGGCTGGTATGGGTATTAAAACTGTAATTAAAATATAGAACGACTTTTTGACCTTCTTAGGTCATCTTCAGGTTAACAAAGCCAGTTGCAAACGTTTATCTGTATTTTATTTAAAGTGCTAATACCCATACCAGCCTTCTTGAGGACACTCTGAGTGTCAAGTTAAAGACAAAAAAACAAATTTGGTTTTATACGATCGTTTATTAACTGGTATTAAAATGTTTCTAACAATGCGTATTACGCGCCGTTCAAATGTTCGTAGTTCAAACACTCCAGTTGTTTATTGTCGCTAGCTTTTGCCACTTTGTTTGTTTGTTTTGAATTTCGCACAAAGCTACTCGAGGGCTATCTGTGCTAGCTGTCCCTAATTTAGCAGTGGAAGACTAGAGGGAAGGCAGCTAGTCATCACCACCCACCGCCAATTCTTGGGCTACTCTTTACCAACGAATAGTGGGATTGACCGAAACATTATAACGCCACCACGGCTGGGAGTGCGAGTATGTTTGGCGAGACCGGGATGTGAACCCGCGACCCTCAGATTACGAGTCGCACGACTTAACACGCCCGGCCATGCCGGGCCCTTGCCACTTTCAAACCCGTAGTATCAACCCATTCTGGCTTATTTGTTAGTGTGAAACTCCATTTTTTTATCTTATTAAGAAGGATAGAAAATTGAAATGTTAATTTTCGATGTCTCTGCCGGCATTACATTTTGACTTTTAGGCAATATCAACTATAAATCACCTGATCAATCTCTTCAGTGTCATCATTAGGTTTTTACCTGTAAGCAATAACGACTGTAGTTGATGACATATCATAACATATTCTACTTTGTTTTCACTCACAGGTTTTTTAGAATTATTAGTGTGCTAAGTGTCGACATCATGTTTTGACTTGCAGTCAGTAATAACTACAACTAACCTTATTAATTTCATCTGTCAGTCTTATGTTTATGGGTTGTTTTAACTCCTGTCTAGAAATGGTTGCCATCCAATATACGAAAGTTTGTCAAACAGTAGAACTCTGTGACACATATGTATATGTAATGCGTTCCCGAGATATAAGGTATACATAATATTCATGGGTATAGATATAAGTATGATTAAGTTGCTAAGGGTTTGGTGTATCATCTTCATGTGAACACCGATGAATAATAGTGAGTTGAGGATCATGGCACATCATCTTCATAACAAACAATGAGTGTGCTTACCGATTAATAATTTTTTTTTATATTCTTACGGACTGAGAAATAAAGTAGTCGAAATGTAATAATTTTTTTAATAAACAAAAGACAAACGCGTTACACTAAAGACGTGTTGGAAAAGACGAGGAAAATGTGGTAACAGTTGCTGGTATTTATAGTCTATATAATAAACTACAGTCCATTCAGTGTCTATGAAACGCAAAGCAGTCAATATTGTTTGCTTTATTTATTGCTACCTTACTATTACATTTATATATATTCCAACATTTTCTGTTTTTGAACATTTAAGCAAACCACTCTCATGGTGTTAACTAGTAAATAACTAGCTGATGTTTATTTCTGGTAAAACGTATCTCTACAGCATCGTCCTCTTTTTTTGAAAAGAACATTTAAGACAGGGATTCTGTTCATTGCTATGTCGTGCTTAAATAGCAGTTGCACATGCGTCAAAATACGAAAAAACGAGAACTAGTGACATTGGAGAGCATTCGTGTTATTTTAATTTTTCCGACAAACTGTATTAGCCAAGGCTTTTAAACATTGTAGTGTAATACTCTCTGTAGTTAGAACTAAGCCTCTCTCCAATGACACAACGGCATATCTGTGGAATTACAACGCTAGAAACCAGGTTTCGATACCTTTGGTGGGCAGGGCACCGATAGCTTATTGTGTAGCTTGTGCTTAACTATAAACGAACAATAAATTAAAAAATAACATTTTCAAACACTTATTTCTTAGGACATCCACTCCAAACGTAGATTAGCCGTAAACTTGAGAGCTTACAACATTAAAATTGGAATTAGATACCAGCGACGCTCACATCCCAAATAATCTATTGTGCATTTCGGTGCTTATTGACCAACAGACAAAAGTGATGTTAACATATTATGTATTATATAGAAAGGCGCATTAATTTACAATTGGAATTTTTCTTTACTGAAATTTAATTTACTTTGATGGTATTATTGATATGAATGGTTTTATATGATGCAACAAACTTATTAAAGTAGAGAACTGGACAGTGTCAGTAACAGGTGAAATCGCTCATGCGGGCTTACTTAATAATTCTCAAAATTTTTTTTATTAACAGTGGAAGCGGTAAACCCAAGTGCTTTTCTTCACAAACATGGAAAATGGGCGCTTAAACTTCTCCCAGTAATTTGTGACTATTTGTGAACGATACACGTTTAGATTGCTAGTTTCTGATTCAGGGTAAAACAAAATCTTTCAAACTTTTGTTTTTCAGGATAAAGAATCAGTTTCTACTTTTTTGGTATAAAAAATTAAAACAAGATTTGAATAATAATCAGACCCTTAAATTAATAAAATTATGTTAATCACAAAAGGAAAGCGAATTATTTCTAATGATAACTTGTGAAATTCTGAAGACCTAGTTTTCTATGAGAGAGAGATTCCCTAACAATAAATTTTAATTGGTGTAATATTTGGCAACTTTATATTAAGACGTATATATTTCAAAGTAGTACTATTTTTACCCCCCTTTTTGTACTCTGCTCTACTCTTCGTCGTGATGCTACTTTCATCCTATTATTTGCTCTATTCTATCTATTCAACACGGCAGTATTTTCAACTTATTAAATGTGTTTTATTATAATCTTCAGTATGGTACTATGTTCAAAATAGTATTTTAACTTTATAGTGTGAACTTACAATTTCTTGTTATTCTTCAAACAGTCCGTGATACGTCATAGCCAATCAATACGTGATAGCCAATTAAAAACGTACTTAACTCTATCTGTAAGAGGATATACAACAACTAGTTCGTTTTTCCTTGGGTTTTATGTACTGTTTAAAACGTTTTTGGAATAAAATAAAACTCGTAGAAACTTTTGTATTGTGTTAAGTGGTGAATTCCTGAGTGAACACTTTTATAAAATTCATATGAGTGAGATAAATCCAAAATAAATTTTACATTTTAAGATTAAACTACAAAAGCTTGCAAGTTACTGCGCATCCGCAACGTTAGGTTTAGACACAAACTTCTGAAGGCAATGCATTAAACATTCCAGTTATTTAGTTATATACAACTTGTAAGTTAGGTTAGAGTCGTAGCTAAACAGATTAAGTTTTCAACTACCTAAAACAGCATATTTCGTTAAAAATCATTAACTTTTAGTTATCTCAGATATCTGTAGTTTCGTACAACCGCTAATGTGTTAGGGTTTGGAACATGACTTACGTAAATTAAAACGTATTACAGCTAATACACCAATATAAGAACAATATTATGTTGCAATATATACTTAAAATATCAGGAAAAAATTAGTATATTGTGAGAGATTCAGTATAGAGTGAGTTCAATACAGAATTGAACGCTTTTCCGTTCTTTATAATGTAGCTTTCGTAATATGCTAACCAATGATATGTAACTCATTTCTATTCGTACTGTCTAACTAACTGAATCACATGAAGTGATGAAATATTCAAACATCCTCGATGAATACGGATTACGTTTCGTTTTTTAAACAGCCCCTATAAAAATGCTCAATATTTTTCCGTATCGCACACCGCCCCATTTTTCGTTTCCATGGTAACGCCAAGTATATATTTGACAATAAAGGACTCACTGCTAATTAAGCAACGGAATTATTTGTTTAAAACCGTGTTATCTTCATAAATCAAAATAACTTGTTTTTGCTGATATTTTATTTTGATAACTAACTTTATTTAAATGTTTCGTTTTATATGGAATTAATTAAATACATATGGCTGAAAAAAGCTTCGATGCAACCTAGTAATCAATAAGGGCTTAAAATGCTCTAGATTCCAGAGCAATAAACTATAGCATAAATACGGATTTAGTCACTGAGGATAATATTGAACGTATTATCCGTTGTTAACAACACTAATGAAAACTCATGACACACACAAACGTTGATGGTAGTAGGTTCGAAAATTGTTCTTTAACACAGTATGTATAAGGAACTTGACAACTGCTAATTTGGAGTGTTCTATTTTGGAATACGGAACTGTTGGTTGTAGGAATATTGGGCATACGGAGACGTTAGTAAAACCGTATAAGGAAGAATTATCTCATGTTGACATGTGATTTAATAGCAACTTTCTAGAAGCAGTAAAGAAAATGTACGATACGTGTTGCTAAGAGACACGTTTTTCTAAATATATTTCGAGCAACTGGTAATACACTCACAGTGAACGTGAAATGGTTGCAGGAGAAGTTGTACTTTGATTTATGACAAATGTTTATTTCAACAAAAAATTTTTTTTAGAATTTCGAAGATTAAGGGTACGGTAGAAGATACTTAACCCTAAGTGGATCTACATGTGTGTGTGTGGGGAGCATAATGACTTATACATAAAGGGTTTGGTAACGTGGAGAATTCCTGACATTGAGGTAACGTTAGGATTTTTGAGTACTGCGCAATACGTTCTGGTTACTACTCAAGAGGAAGAGAAACTGAATATTTTCATACCAATCTAGAAATGATGCAAAAGAAAAGCTGCACGGCCTGACTTTCCCATACTTTTTAAGGTTTATATTCTTGATTTTAGCATCAATTAGATACAGCAGGAAAATTTATACTCAGGAACATCACTTTAACTGTTCCTGTTGTATGTTGTTCTCAGGAACATCTCTTCAAGTGTTCCTGTTCCACGTTGCTCCTTGGTGGAACATCTCTTCAACTGTTCCTGTTGCACGTTGTTCTCAGGAACATCTCTTCAACTGTTCCTGTTGTATGTTGTTCTCAGGAACATCTCTTCAACTGTTCCTGTTGTATGTTGTTCTCAGGAACATCTCTTCAACTGTTCCTGTTGTATGTTGTTCTCAGGAACATCTCTTGAACTGTTCCTGTTGCACGTTGTTCTCAGGAACATCTTTTTAACTTTTTCTGTTGCAAGCTATTTGCAAGAACATCTCTTTAACTTTAGCTATTACGTGTTGTCTCAGAAACATCTCCTCAACTCTAAGAAGTATGTGCTGTTCACAGCAACATCTATTCAAATATAACTGTTGTGTGCTACCCTAAGGAACGTTTCTTCAATTGTAACATTTATGTACTATTCTCAGGAACATATTTTCAACTTTAGCTGTTACTTGCTGTTTTCAGGATAATCTCTTCAACTTTAACTGTTAAATGCTATTTTCAGGAACATCTCTTAGACTCTAGCAGTTATGTGGCATTATCAGCAACAACTTTTAAACCTTAGCCGTTAAGTGTCACAAGGAACATTTTTTCAACTCGCAGTTAAGTAGCGTTCCCAGGAATATTTCATTAACTCTAGCACTACGTGCGGTTATTATAAATATTTCTTTAACTCTAGCTGTTAGATGTTGTTATTAGGAAGTTGTGTGTTGTTTCC